>NC_091950.1:132832013-132927419 GCF_031021105.1 Erythrolamprus reginae | reverse complement strand
ACGAATGGATAAAAAGAAGGAAAGACTAAGAATTAAAAGATGGATGTGGAAGAAAAGACAAAGAAGGAAAAAAACAATGAGTATGTATTTATGTATGTATGTATGTATGTATGTATGTATGTATGTATGTATGTATGTATGTATACAGATGTAGATCTACTTGGAAATGTTAGGATATGAAAATGTGAAAACCAATAAAAATTACAGAAAGAGAGAAAGATGTTAAAATGTGGATGGCTTCAGCTAATTTGCCTTTGTTTTACTTTCTCCCAATGAACAGAGGCAAAAGACTACCCAAAAAAAGTGGTCAGAGAAAAATTAAGTCAAGGGAAAGAAAAATTGTTTCCTTCTCTTGACATATTCATGCAAAAAGCACATCACCTCCCCTTCTCTTGTTGTGTGTCTTCAATTCCAATAGTTTGTCCTGTGTGTACATTCCTCTGAATCACGTGGTTGGAACAGAATGCAGCTCTTGAGGGTTAGAAGCCCTTATCTTCCATTTCCATATTGATAGTATAGGAGTAGAGGGGGGGAGGAAGAGCTGCTGTGGAGACAAATTTGTTTAGATCCTTTAAGGGCCTATTCTTTATCCTGCCCTCCCCACAATTCCTTTCACTTTCCTCCTCCCTGACGCAGCTTGTGCTGGTTGCCATCTTTATCAAGGGAGAAACAATAGAAATGCATCCTATTGAGAAAGACAACAAAATTACTCTTAAGAGGATTGAGGCATCTCTACATTGGTCTCTTGGATCCACCATTTAAACACAGAGAATGCCACAGGCTTTAGACCAGCTAAATATGATCCCCTAAGGCAGTGAAACCTTTCGGCACTGAATGCCTAAACTGGAATGCACATGCATGTGTGCATGCCGGCAACCCAAAAACCAGTTGGCCAGTGCCTGGTCTTTGGGTTTCCAGCACATGCATACATGCTAGTCAACTGGTCTTCAGGTTTCCGGCACGCCAGGTGGTCTTTGCACACACCAAAGCACTGGAAACACAAAAAGCAGCTGGCCGGCACACACATGCTGTGTGTGCAAAACACACATGTTTTTGGCTGTTTTCTGGGCTGTTCTCCAAGTTGGGTGGAGCTAGCCTCCACGTATTAGTTAAGACCACCCTATGACCAGTAAGTACTGAATCTGATTTCTTAAAACTCTGCCCTCTTCCTGTAATCCCCCTCTTTAGATTCAGTCCTTCACCACAAAGGATGCGTACAAACCATTCTTAGACTCCAACTGGCAGAAAATAATTGGATTCCTCCCCAGGGGCATCCCTAATTGCCTCTCTGAGTGGAGGGTTCTCCCATCGCTGCTGAGAGCCGCACCTGGGTTGAGGGCAGCTACGGACTTTGGTCTAGTTTGCATGCCAGGCTCCCAGCCAAGAAAATCACTCTGAGCCCGTGTTTGCCTTCTGATTTAGGAGCAGCCGTGGGGGGGGGGGGGGGCGGTCCAGCGGGACTTTGAGTGCCTGAGATGGCAGCCCACGAGCTACAGAAAGGGGAGACAATTTCATTGTCGAGAAGGGATCCAGTCAGCTTCCACTCTTCCCCTTACCGGTGGAGACTAGCACCTTGGAGTGCAAGCACAATGATTCGGTGCCTCGGCAGAGACAACGAGAGGGACGACAACAGGAGCACAATTTGAACCTTCTCTAATTAAATCGGTTTCTAGTTTAATTCTCCGTTCAGCCCTTCCCAAGCCCTCCCCAAAAACTCTGCTGCTACCAAACTTTGGAGCTTTGCAAGCCGCCGTTCCTGGTGCCCTTAGGTCTTACCAATACAGTGATCCCTCGATTTTCACGATCTCGATCTTCGCGAAACGCTATATCGCGATTTTTCAGAAAATATTAATTAAAAAATACTCCACTCTTCTCTCTCTCTCTTTCTTCCTCTCTCTCACTCTCTTCCTTCCTTTCTCATCTCTTTCTTTCTTTCCTTCTCTCTCTTTCTCTATCTCTCCCCCTCTTGCTCTCCCTCTTTTTCTCACTTTCCCTCTCTCGTGCACCGAGTGGCGGGCAGGCGGGCAGGCAGGCGGCAGACAAGCAGCGGGCGGACAAGCGGCGGGCAGGCGGGCAGGCAGGCGGCGGACAAGCGGCAGGCGGACAAGCGGCTGGCAGGCGGGCAGCCAGGCGGCGGACAAGCGGCGGGCGGACAAGCGGCGGGCGGACAAGCGGCGGGCGGACAAGCGGCGGGCGGACAAGCGGCGGGCGGACAAGCGGCGGACAAGCGGTGGGGGGACAAGCGGCGGGGCGGACAAGTGGCGGGCGGGCGGGCAGGCAGCGGACAAGCGGCGGGCGGACAAGCGGCAGGCGGACAAGCGGCAGGCGGACAAGCGGTGGGCGGGCAGGCAGGCGGCGGACAAGCGGTGGGCGGACAAGTAGCGGGCGGACAAGCGGCGGGTGGACAAGCGGTGGGCAGACAAGCGGGCGGACAAGCGGCGGGGCGGACAAGCGGTGGGCGGGCGGGCAGGCAGGCGGGCGGACAAGCGGCGGGCGGACAAGCGGCGGGCGGACAAGCGGCGGGCGGACAAGCGGCGGGCGGACAAGCGGCGGGCGGACAAGCGGCGGGCGGGCAGGAAGGCGGCGGACAAGCGGCGGGCGGACAAGCGGCGGGCGGGCAGGCAGGCAGGCGGCGGACAAGCGGCGGGCGGACAAGCGGCGGACAAGCGGCGGCGCGCGGCATCAGCGAGGAGCCGAAGATCAGGGTTTCCCCTTTGCGTGGGCGGCGGGGAAACCCTGATCTTCGGCTCCTTGCTGCTGCGGCGCTGCCGAGCAGATCAGCTGCTGGGCAGCGGAAGGAACCTTCCCTGGGTCTTCCCAGGTGCAGAAGTAAAAACACCATCTGCGCATGCGCGGCCATGGAAAAAGGGCGCGCATGTGCAGATGGTGTTTTTACTTCCGCACCACTATATTGCGAAAAATCGAGTATCGCGAGGGGTCTTGGAACGTAACCCTCGCGATACTCGAGGGATCACTGTACGCTGATTCCCACCACGTGGAAGGAGGATTCCTAGAGAGGCCTGACCCTTTGTTCTCCTCATTTCCAGTGGACTTCCGGAAGCTCCTGCCCGCCTGTTAAACCAGCCCACTTAGAGGGCCTACGATTTCATTTTAATCACTTCCAACCTATTTCATGCATGCATAGTGGAGCTGAAGTGGGGCAATGGTTCGCGTGGCCTCAGAGAGGGCACTGCATGCCACCTTGGTCACGCATGCTAAGGCTTGCAAAAAAATGAATATTTATTGCTTATTATTTTACAGGAACTGTAATCCACAAATCCAAGTTGTGTAGGATAAAAATAGGTTCCGAATGTTTCTGTGTGCACAATTGACTGGAAGAAGTTCCTGCTAGTAATTATGGGATTTTTTATTTTTGTTGTTTTGTTTTTTAAATAACCACTTAAAAAATATTTCCATTCAGGCTGATTTATGTCTCAACCAAGTCTCTATATGAGGCAGCTGGGGAATAGTTTTAGTCAGTTTCCCCAGATTTTATTATCTGCATTGAATCAAAGCAGCTGTCACCGTCCTCATCACCTTTTTGAGGATTCTGCTGGTTCAAATGCCCAATTCCATGTTTATTTTCCCAGTTCTCGCCCATATGTTGCCCAGGGACACTCTGAGTCTCTACACTTGTTAACATTTTGCTTCTACTGCTGTAACTGATAGTTTTTTTTCTGCTACTGGTGGTGCTGTAAAAATTAATTATATATATGAGTGTGGATGTACTCTGAATACCTGTGTGTTTTGCAAATGTTCCTGTGACCACATCATAGCACAGTTCAAGGCTATAGCTGGATGAACTGTGGTATTTGAACACTGCTGACCGCTGACAGCTCAAAGTGACAGCCTTTCCAATTATGGCCTTTCTCTCAGGTCCCCCTGTTTGTGACAACGCTACTAGTTTCTCTTCAGCCCTGCAGCTTAGTCTTACTCTTCTAAATCTCCACATTTCAGGCCTTTCTGGTTCATTTCCTTAATATTAAGGCTTATACTTAGTTTTAGAACTGCCGGTTACCATGAACATTGTGTCTTTACAAAGGTGTTTCGATAAAGAAACAGCAGTGTTGATCATTATTTAGTACTAAAGAGAGGGTCAATGTCACACGGAGGCAATTCTTTTCTGTGTATTCCTATGCTAGCAGTAACATTGCTCCTTCTACCCCCAAAGAAATGTTCACTGGATTCATTACAACCTGCAAAATCTACCCTCATCCTTGGAGAATTTGTATCTGCCTTCAACTTTTCTTTGGAGAGATTCATCTGAATATTCATTGAATAAATTATTCTTGTTAGAGCCTAGACTCCCAAAAGAAATCCTATAGTGGTATAGTAGAGAATAGAACAATTTGAAAATTGGTATATGATTTGGAGATAGAGCAAGAGATAGATAGATAGATAGATAGATAGATAGATAGATAGATAGATAGATAGATAGGGAGGGAGGGAGGGAGGGAGGGAGGGAGAGAGAGAGAGAGAGAGAGAGAGAGAGATAGATTGTATCTATGTTTTACAAATAAAAGCCAGTATGTAGGTACATCTAGTGTCTGCATTTGCTTCAAGCCTTATCTAGAGGTGAGGAAAAAGTTATCCTGGCTTGCATTTAATGAGAATTTACCTAGTTTTCACCTATTGATACTGTGTGTAAGTCAGAAGACAGTTTAAGGTTGAAATCTGCAGTTTGCCAATGTCTGACTGTTCATCTGTACGCATAAACGCCCATGTGTTAGAAGAAAGTGGGTAGAAGCATCTATATTAAGGGAAAGAAAAGACAAAAGTTTAAATTTGGTTTAAAAAGTCATCTACATGTAGCCCCTGACGTAGGACCATAATTGAACCCAAACTTTCTGTTGCTACATGAGACATTTGTTAAGTGAGTTTTGCTCCATTTTATGACTTTTCTTGACACAGTTGTTAAGTGAATCACAGCAATTCTTGACTTAGTAACATGGTTGCTAAGTGAATCTGGCTTTCCCATTGACTTTGCTTGTGAAAAGGTTGCAAAATAGCAATAGCACTTAGACTTATATACTGGTTTATCCCCTCTAAGTGGTTTACAGAGTCAGCATATTCCCCCCCAACAATCTGGCTCCTCATTGGTGACCACGTGACCCCCAGAACACTGCAACCGTTATAAAACTCTGACTTTTGATCACATGACCATGGGGAATGCTGCAAAGCTTGTGTGAAAAGCTGCCGTAAATTACTTTTTCAGTGCCATTGTAACTTCAAATGGTGACTAAGTTAGTTTAGAGCAGTGTTTCCCAACCTTGGCAACTTGGAGATACCTGGACTTCAACTCCCAGAATTCCCCAGCCAGCATTTGCTGGCTGGGGAATTCTGGGAGTTGAAGTCCAAATATCTCCAAGTTGCCAAGGTTGGGAAACACTGGTTTAGAGAACTACTTTTGTAAAGTCCACTTGAAAACTTGCCTAAGACTACCTCTAGACTTAGGCAAGTTTTCAAGTGGACTTTACAATTTTATGTTAGTACAGAGCAGAAGAAAAAGCATGCCCTATAAAATGAGACATGGCTATCCAAAGACATAAAATTGTAAAGTTGCAGTGCCTGCAGATATTAATTGTCTTCAAAACTAGTCTGTGTGCACGCAGAGATACTTTTTTAAAAATACAATTTTCAAACTGCAGCTACCCAATTCTTCAGAGTTCCTGAAAACCTGAAAATATTCTCACCTGGTCTCAGTTTATGCCCACTTTTGCATATACTGAAGCTGAAAAGTTCATTAATTGGTGGTTTCTGGGACTATTTGTTTGGTGATAGTCAAGCACTTGGCCTCGATTTCTGTCAACATACTGTTCCCTAGGGCCCTAGAGTCTTTCCAAATTGAAATAACTATATAATCTATATTTAGGAATTATTACATTAACTATGTTTAATGGACTTAATTTAATGGCATTTCCTTTCATTTCTGACCCTATTCATTTCTTATTCTGTTCCATCGACTTTCTGGAGTGTAGTGTCTGTCTTACTACTCAAAGACTAAGTAAAAATCATGAGGTACAACACTTACTGATTGTCATAGGGGTCAAATAAGCAATCAGGAAACAATCAATAAAATCTTAAGGATACAAGCAACAATTTATAGTCATACAGTCATAAGTGGGAGGAGATGAGTGGTAAGAATGATGAGAAAAAACTAGTAGTCATAGTAGTGCAGACATAGTTAATAGTTTTACAGTGTTGAGGGAATTATTTGTTTAGCAGAGTGATGGCGTTTGGGAAAAAACTGTTCTTGTGTCTAGTTGTATATGTCGCTCTATAGCGACATTTTGAGGGTAGAAGTTGAAACAGTTTATGTCCAGGATACGGGTGTGTGTGTGTCAGTAAATATTTTCACAGCCCTCTTGCTTCCTGCTGAAAAGTGTTCTTTTATGTATAATTCTTGAACATTCTTCTACATGTTCTCCCTCACATCATTGACAATAGGGTTGGATTGGAAAGAAAAAGTGAAATACATTGTAGTTCATATGTCAGCTCATTTCTTGAGCTTTCACAATCTCAGGCAAAAAAAATATGTGATTTCCAAACAGATGGAATGTATATGCCTATGAACATTCCAGATCACTTCCCCCCACATTGAGTCTAAATCTCTGTATAGCCCTGTGCGATTCAAAACAGCAATCACAAAAACTACTCCCACTAGGTTCATGACACATTAAAAAAATCATTTGATTAATAGTTTATAATAACTGCAGATCTTTTATTTCTAAAATGCAGGTTTATTAAATTAAGACATGTGATCTTGCTGGCACATAGGGCAGTTTTTAGAATGATTAGCATAGTGAAAATAGTAGAGAATTTTCCTTTCCCAGGAACGTGATACCCATGGATATTTTTAGACATATCTGACAAATTTATACATTACAGGCATCTTCCCTCTTCAGGAAACTCCTTTCACAGCCAGTTGCAAAGGTGTAAGCCATAAAGCTGTATGATTTCTTGACACTGCCTACTGAAAAGTCAGATACAAACCATCTACTTCAGAGTTCTTCCATCAGATGTTACATTCCGCTTTACAGTATTTACTTGGTAGTTATACATAAAGTTCTTTGCTTCCAACTCCATGGTTTCTTTGAGATGCCTCTGATGTGATTAGAAGTCGCAAAATTGAAAGTCCTTTTGGAGATGTGTCTCCAAATATATGTATATGGGGTCTAATAATGACCCAGGACCAACAAAATTCCATTTGGGGTAAATGAACCATTTTCATTCTTGCTTAATTATGAAAAAGGACCAACAATGATCCAATTAGCTTCTAAGTGAAGTTAACTCAATTAAAAATTCTGTAAAAGTTTGCAGCTTCCACATTTTTCTTGGGAATTGAATTTGACTGGCTAGGTTAATAATTCCAGTGCTACTGAGTATCAGCGATGGAGATTATTTAACTGCTTTCTTTCTTTCTTTATGATGATTTTATCTCCAATAATGTCAAGGAATGCTCGAGCTATCTTGATAAAAAGGAACTGCTTTCTGGTTATGATCCAATTGTAGATTACAGTTAATACAATTTCGCCTACTTAATTAAATACCTAGAATGGCAAAAGCTTTCTTATTCACTGAGGATACAGCCCTTGGGATAGCAATTTAGCAAAATGTGTGTGTTACCAAAAATGAATTTTTGATAACACACACATTTTCAGCCTGAATTTTCAGCAATAGCACTATATACCGCTTCATAGTACTTTTACAGCCCTCTCTAAACAGTTTACAGAATCAGTATATTTCCCCCAACAATCTGTGTCCTCATTTTACCCACCTCGGAAGGATGGAAAACTGAGTCAATCTTGAGCTGGTGATGAGAAAATTGAAACATGTTTTCAATTAGTGCTTTAGCTTGACGGATATTAAAAAGAAATCAAACCACTCATGAGTTGCATGCACAACTAATCACTATGAACTAACATAGACTTTTGACAACAAGGAAGTTGTCTAAACTACAATCATGCTTGGTCAATAGAGGTAGTTGGGACCATAATTTCTGTCACTAAGCAATGCGGTCATAAAGTGTGATGTAATATGACTACACCTTTTAGCTATAGCAGTACTGGTAGTTCCCAGTTACTATTTTTAAATATGGACCTCATCTGCTTGCAATTTTTCACTGTCTGCCGGCTTCTCCATCATCTTTGCCTATGGGAAGTGTCAGGAAAGGTTGCAATTTGAGATCATGTGACCATAGGCAATTGTAGCAATCAGAAATCTGGATCAGTTGCCAAATATCCAATAATGCCAGCTGGAACTTCAGGAACTGGTTGTAATTACTACTCGTTGAGTAGTTCAAATAGACTTCAGAGGATAATCAAAACTGCAGAAAAAACAATTGCTGCCAAACTGCCTTCCATTGAGGACTGGTATACTGCACAAGTCAAAAAGAGGGCAGTGAAAATATTTACTGACCCCTCGCATCCTGGACACAAACTGTTTCAACTCCTACCCTCAAAATGTCGCTACAGAGCACTGCACACCAAGACAACTAGACACAAGAACAGTTTTTCCCCGAATGCCATCACTCTACTTAAACAAATAATTCCTTCAACACTATCAAACTATTTACTAAATCAGCACTACTATTACTACTATTTTTTTCTCATCATTCCTATCACCCATTTCCTCCCACTTAGGACTATAGGACTGTAACTTTTTGCTTGTAAACTGTTCTGTCTGGGTGCCCCCAGACTTCAACACCAACTGAAAAAAGCAGCTAGATAAGTTTTTTATTAATATTGATTGTTTCTTCATTGCTTATTTGACCCCTATGACAATCATGTACCACATGATTCTTGACAAATGTATCTTTTCTCTTATGTACACTAAGAGCATATGCACCAAGACAAATTCCTTGTGTGTCCAATCACACTTGGCCAATAAAAAATAATTCTAATTCTAAATAGTCACAATGTATAGGAAGCAGGTATTAAACCAAAACCATATATTTTTTGATCCATGCTATCTGGGCCATACCATGGCCTCCCAAGCACTGTTTTGGCTGGCAGAGGCACTGAGGGCCTCTCCTTTGCTGTTTCCAGGCAGCCCCGTGAGCCTGATCTAAGCACACTGTGGGCCAGATCCGGCCCCCTCACCTTGAGTTTGTCATCCCTATCCTACAACTTGATTTCTTTTCTCTCTTTTTTTTTGGTCACCTTTCACAAAATTCTTTGAAACTTTCATAAGCCTCTCTTGCAAATCCAATAAAGAAAAAATATATTGGCCACTGTTCTGTCGGGCTCTCTGGTAGACTGCTCCCAAAAATTCACAGGTACAAATTTCAGACACACACACGTTTGAAAATTCAAAACAATGTTCTTTATAATGAAAATTCACTTAACCTAAGCCCTCTTTTGGTATAGCAAAGAGCACTCGTCTCCAAACAAACTGGTAATTTGTACAAGTCCCTTATCAGTTCTGTGATACTTATCTTGCAGCTGTGAGGCAATTCACAGTCCTTCTTCTTTCACAAAGTGAAACACACTTTGCTCTGGTTTAGTTTCAAAGCAGGGAAAAATCAGCACACAAAAGGTCAAAGTCAGTAAAGCAGTCATGAAACACAACGATCAAATGGCCAAACCCACAGGCTGCTCTTTATAGCAGCCTCATTAATTACCACAGCCCGACCCAACCACAGGTGGCCTCATTTTCTTTGATAATAATCTCTCAGTTGTTGTTGCCTATGCATCGCTCTCCACATGCGTGGCTGTATCATTAACTCTTGTTCTGAATCCAAGGAGAAGCTAGATAATTGATCTCCTTCTGAGCTGTCTGCCCCACTCTCCTCCTCCCTGTCACTCGTGTCTTCTTGGTCAGAGGAGCCTTCATCATCAGATTCCACCAGGAGCAAAACAGGCCTGCAGCATGTGGATGTCTCCCCCACATCCACAGTCCTTGGAGCAGGAGCTGGGCCAGAGCTAACCACAACAGCCACTCTCTTGGTTTATGATTAATATGTCCTTTTATTATTGAGACATCAGCCGGTGTCTTTCGAATGTCCAATATAGCATCTTTTCCCATATCATTCTTATATAGCCTATCATTTTTAAATTCATTTTCATATCTCTCAAATTTGTCAGGTAAAACTTGTTCCTCTTCCATTAAATATTTTAAACACAGAAGCAGATACTCTAAAATTAACTTAATGGCTCTATTGCTCTCAATATTCTTCAAATATGTCCAATATTAAAATATTTTTCCCTTCTATATTAGTAAATCAAAGTTAAGTGTCTTTTTCCTTTAATTGTAATTTTTTGGTTCCTTCTGTTTCTCCCCAGTGGCCAGTCTTCAAAGTCCTATCCTATCATGGTTTTTCTTTTTTAAAAGAAAAAAAGAAAATTCAAACAAAAGCATTTCCCAGAGGAGGTATTCTTATAATTAATTCCAATGCTGTAAACCTTGTTTAAAATATTTTCCTTCATTCTGCATTAGTAAATCAAACTTAAGCGTTCTTCTCTTTTAATTGTAATTTTTACTTCCTTCTGATTCCCTCCAGTGCCTGATCTTCAAAGTCTCATCCTATGAAAGTTTTTTGAAAAGAAAATTCAAACAAAAGCCTTTCCCAGAAGTAGTATACTTATAATTAATCCCAGTGCTGTAAGATTCGCCGATCCAAAGATTCCTAATACCTGAAAAGCAGTCTACAAGCAGTTTCTGAAAGTGTTTAGGAATATGTTAACCTGGATCATTTTGAAGGTGCAAAACCAGGCGGGGGTTCCAACTTACAGCCGCTATCAGTGCTGATGTGCACACAGCTTTGGGTGACCAGCGGGCATGTGCGTGCATTGGAGTGAGATCTGGCTTTTGTGCACGTACAGGAAGCAAATCTTGTGAGAAGTAGCGCAGGTGCATGAGATTCTGGCAATTTTTTTGCTTCCACTCATGCGCAGAAGCAAAATATCACCAAAAATTGCTCACGCACACATCCTGTCGTGATATTTTGTTTCCTGTGCATGCACAGAAGCCAAATCTCACTCCGACGCACATGCCCACCCACCGGTCACCCAGAGATGATTGCGCAGCTCCGTTTCTGCTACCGGTGTGGCGTCCTGCTACCTGTTCCGGTAACAACCCAATATTGTCAGCAACTATGGTTTGAGCAACATTCCTTTGTTTCCCAGAGTTTGTGAGAAGTGACTATATAGAGCATTTGGGAAGATATCAAGTCCTCACCGTGCCCAGTCTACAGATGGGCCTCTAACTTACAAACACAATTGGAACCATAGTTTCCATAGCAATGCAATGCTTAGCAGAGCCGGGGTGGCACAGCAGGTAGAGTGCTGTACTGGAGGCCACTGAAGCTGACTGTAGATCTGTAGGTCAGCGGTTCAAATCTCATCACCGGCTCAAGGTTGACTCAGCCTTCCATCCCCCCGAGGTCAGTAAAATGAGGACCTGGATTGTGGGGGCAATATGCTGGCTCTGTTAAAAAGTGCTGTTGCTAACATGTTGTTAGCTGCCCTGAGTCTAAGGAGAAGGGCAGCATAAAAATCGAATAAATAAATAAATAAATAAACAAATTGTTAAGTGAGTCCCATTCAGTTTTAGAACCTTTTTTTTGCCATGGCCATTCTTTAAATTACTTTGATCATCAGGTGACCTATGAGGTTTGTTAAGTGGACCTGACTTTCCATATTAACTTGGCTTGTCAGAGGCCCCATGGTATAAATGGTATTTACCTTCAGCCCTGGGATGCTGAAACCGTTCATAAGTACATGCCAGTTACCAAAGGTCCTAAATTTTGATCATGGGACCATAGGCACACTGGAAAAGTTGTAAATGCAAGAACTGATCATAAGTCACTTTTTTCAGTGCCATGGTAACTTTAAACGAATAGTAAATCAAGAAGTGCTTGTATTAGCTTCATTTTGCCTCAAGTATTGGTTTGCTTTCAATGGATCAGTCTTCAGTTTGTCATTTTTCCCTCAGAAATTGCAATTGTTAGCGATTCGGATAATTTAAAATGTACTGTAGTCAATGATAATTATTTAGTTCATTCAAAGAAATGAGCATTATTGGTGGTGGAGATGGTGATGGTTTCATTACTGCTCTCTGCTTTATTTAGTCTAGCAAAGAAACATCTGAAAAGCCATCCATAAGCACCTCGCAATTCAACACAAATATTTACAAATATTTTCCCACCATTGCATTTCCTAAAATGGGCCACTTTGCTTTCTTGTGCATTTTGCTTTCCTAAACGATAAATATCTTGACTTTTTCAATTTTGTCCGGATTAGGATCAACCATTATTTTCATCTCACCATTGAGCAGAATCCCTGTATTTGAGAAAAGCCACAAAGAGCCTTCTGTGTACTTTTTCTCTGTTCACTGCTCAGGATTCTATTCAATACATTTTCACCTCCTATGCAGAATCTGAAAATTCCTTTAGACTGAGGCATCTCAAACAGCTTTGGGAGAAAAAATTAAACTGGAAAGGGCTGCTCCAATAAACAGGATGATTTCAAGTCACTTCAGTTTTTATCTGAATTTTAAAGAGTATTCAGACACTTTTTAAAAAAGTGAAGACACTCTTGAGCTGAGTTTGACTTCTGGCAATGAAATGGACATGACCTTTCTGGGATGCTTTAATGAAATTCCTGATATTCGTTTTTTACTTCCCATCTATCTCATAGCCTTGGTGCTCTCCTGTGCAAGTATTAATGGGGTCTGATCCTACTTATTTTTTTTCCCAGGAGATGCCAAGAACTGCCAGATTCTTCTTTCTTTGATGGTCTTTCCCCAAATCCCTATCCCTCTAAAACATTTGGTCAAAGTTACTTTAAACATTTAAAAAGAAATACAAGCAGATTTCCTCTTCCTGATGTAGTGAGATGCCCAATCATTGCAAGAACAGTGTTATACACAGAAAATGTGAATGTTCCTTTCAGATGAGCAGTGGTGTATTATTTATTATTAGCCTCCAGTCTTACAATGATGCATGTAATTGTTCTAACTGTCAGGAAATAGAGAAATAGAGAACAATTAATCAGTGAAACAACTTTACTCCAGAAGTTGTAGGTGTTCCAACATTGGACGTTTTAAAGAAGATGTTGGATAATCATTTGTCTGAAGTGATGTAGGATTTCCTGCCTAAGCAGGGGGTTGGACTAGAAGACCTCCAAGGTCCCTTCCAACATTTCTATGTTTGGAGCAGTGATGCATTAGTAAATTTTTAGCTTGTTTTTTTAATTATTTAGATTTGTATACGCATTGTTTATATTGTATCTTGTGAGCCGCTCCGAGTCTTTGGTGAAGGGCGGCATACAAATCTAATTATTATTATTATTGTTGTTGTTGTTGTTATTATTGTTGTTAATAATAATAATAATAATAATAATAATAATAATAATAATAATAAATGTATGTTTTGCTAGCTCCACATCGTACCACTGGTGGTGGAACTGCTGATTGGCAAACTGGGCATCATGATACAATTCTGTTCCCAATCAGCTCACAAGCCCCCCCCCCCCAAAGAAATTTAAGAACCAGTTCTTATGAGCTGGTCAAAGCCCCCTCCAACATACCACTGCTATGGGGTGACTGCTGGAATATTCGTTGCTGATGATTTCCCCCTAAAAATTGTTTGTCCTTTGGAATCTGCCTTCTTCTGAATTTATCATGCATTGAAGAGCAGTCTGTGATGATGCTATCTTGACACTCAAAATACCTTTGTGAATGCAGCTTTAGGTGAGAGCAAAAAGCAAGAGAAAAGAAGAGGCCAGAGATTTGCTTGTATAAATGTGGTACTAACTGTGTAACATTATGGCACAGCTGCTTTTTCGTACTGCAATGAGATAACTTAGTGAGGAAGGCCTGATCTGGACATTTATTTATTATTTATTATTTTATTAATTTATTTTTATTTATTTATTTTGTCCAATACACAATAATACACAATGAAGGTTATAGAGGATACACTCGAAGTAAAATATATCAAAGAAAGAAGAGAAGAGAACATATAGGTATAAAATATATCATGAGAGAATAGAAAAAAAGATATAGGGATAGAAGAGAAGATATAGGAGATATAGGAGAGACAATAGGACAAGGGATGGAAGGCACGCTAGCGTGCTTATACGCGCCCCTTACTGACCTCTTAGGAATCTGGAGAGGTCAACTGCGGATAGTCTAAGGGTAAAATGTTGGGGGTTAGGGGAGGACACTATGGTGTCCGGTAATGAGTCCCACGTTTTGACAACTCGATTACTAAAGTTGTATTTTTTACAGTCAAGTTTGGAGTAGTTAATATTAAGCTTGAATCTGTTGTGTGCTCTTGTGTTGTTGTGGTTGAAGCTGAAGTAGTCGTTGACAGGCAGGACGTTATAGCATATGATCTTGTGAGCAATACTTAGATCATGTTTAAGGTGTTGTAGTTGTAAGGTTTCTAGACCCAGGATTGTAAGTCTAGTTTCGGAGGGTATTCTGTTTCTAGTGGAGGAGTGAAGGGCTCTTCTGGTGAAGTATCTTTGGACATTTTCGAGGGTATTAATGTCCAAGATACGGTATGGGTTCCAAACAGATGAGCTGTATTCAGTATAGTCATCTTCTCTTCTCATCCTTTTTCTTTTAAGAACCACAAACTGTAACATCAAGTATTTGCTTCCAGAATGCTTTGTTTTAACTTTAAAAAAAGAAAAGAAAAAAGAAATGATTCTTTTTTCCTAGAGTTTTAGAAACCAGTTTCCTTTGGTTGCTGTGATTTGGCCAAGCAATTAAAAATTAATGCAGAGCTCCATTTTGGAGAAGACATGATAAACAAAAGGAGTGTAATACAATATTCAAGGCTTATTCTCTCTAGGGAGAAAAAGGGTTTGATGAATATAAAGAAAGGGAACCAACAGGGAAATATGCCTTGAGTTCAATTAGGTTGGGTGAGTAATAAAATGAAACCAGAGTACTTGCCCTTTAGTATTTTTGCACCATTAAGTAAAAAAGATAGGGAGCAGGTTTCAGAGTATGCCTGCATGCGATAGAGTCGCTTTTGTGCACCGGTAAAAGAAAGAGATGCCCACAGTCAGATTCAAAATAGAGTGATGAATGAATGCATTTTGCATCGAAAAAAGGAGATGGATGAAGGCTAGCATACAACAGCAGCCAAATGCATGAGCTAGTCTGTTTTCATTGTGCTAGGATGGATTAGATAGGCATCATTTTTTTTTCTACATTACATTATCTATTCCCTAGAGCAGTGTTTCCCAACCTTGGCAATTTAAACATATTTGGACTTCAACTCCCAGAATTCCCCAGCCAGCATTCGCTGGCTGGGGAATTCTGGGAGTTGAAGTCCAAATACCTTCAAGTTGCCAAGGTTGGGAAACACTGCCCTAGAGTGCCTTATAAAAAATATGTGGGTTTTTTTGGCTCCATATAGAAGTACAAAGGAAGAAAGATGAATTAGTCCTCGACTTACGAGCACAGCTGGGACCAGAATTTCCACTGCTAAGCCACGCAGTTGCTAAGTGTGTGGTGGCAAGTTTTATTTCCCTTTATGTCATGGTTGTTAAACAATTCACTACTGTAGTTAAATGAATCATACGGCCATTAAACAGATCCAGCTACCCCTCATTGAGTTTGCTGGTCAGAAACCAACTGGGAAGGCCGCAAAATGACGATCACATGACCCTGGGTACCACAACTGCTATAAATACATGCTGGTTGCCAAGTGTCTGAATTTTGATCATGTGACTGTGGAAATGCGAAAGTCATTAGTGTATGGGGTCTGACATAAGTCCTATAAAGCCCTTCATGGCACCGGACCAGAATATCTTCGGGACCGCCTCCTGCCGGTCCCAGCGAATCCCAGCGACCGGTTAGGTCCCACAGAGTCGGCCTTCTCCGGGTCCCGTCAACCAAACAATGCCGTCTGGCGGGACCCAGGGGAAGAGCCTTCTCTGTGGGGGCCCCGACCCTCTGGAACCAGCTCCCCCCTGAGATTAGGATTGCCCCCACCCTCCCTGCCTTTCGTAAACTCCTTAAGAACCACCTCTGCCGTCAGGCATGGGGGAACTAAACATCTCCCCCTTGCCCATGTTGTTTTGCCATTGATTGATTGACTGTGTGTCTGTTTTTATATACATTGGGATTGTTTTATGAATTTATTAATTTTAAACTGTAATTAGATTGGTGGGCATTGGATTTGTTATTATGTACTGTTTTTTATTATTGTTGTGAGCCGCCCCGAGTTTGCGGAGAGGGGCGGCATATAAATCCAATAAATCTAATCTAATCTAATCTAATTGTAGCCGTCCCAAGTTTTCAGAGAAGGGCGGCATACAAATCTAATAAATTGAATTGAATTGAACATCAAACAATCACTCAACAAATGGTTGTAAATTGAGAACTACCTGTAATGTAGATTACTGTTGGTTTATTTTATTTTTTATTTATTTTATTTATTTATTAGATTTGTATGCAGCCCTTCTCCGAAAACACGGAGAATACTATATTTGCAAATCTGATGTCAGAATGTATTTTATTATAACACTGTTGTAATGTTGTATTGCAGGGGTGGGTTCCACTTACCTTTGCCATCGGTTCGCATTGCAATGTTTTGTGCAGGCTCTGCTCGCATGGGCGCACGTGCGCCCCCTCGTGCAATTTGGCTTCGGCTCATGCTCAGTAGCTGGAATTAGCCCGAAACAAAGCTGAGGAGCTGATCAGCTATGCTTCAGGCGAAGGAATACAGGTCAGTTTAAACCCCGGGGCAAACGGGAGGGACCTTTTACAAGCAGCAAAACAGGAAAAACCTTCAAAGCGGTAAAAAAATTCACACACAAAAAAAATCTGAAACAAAGATGACAGTTTCCAGTTGTGGTGGGAGCAATATAAATCCCTGGAAAATTAAAGTTGTTTAGAGTGGATTGAAGAAGATTGAGAAAAAGCTACTGTCAAAATGAAGGTTGATTGACCTACTTCCTGCTTGCCTAGGTCAGGGTTTCTCAACCTTAGCAACTTTAAGATATGTGGACTTCAACTCCCAGAATTCCCCATCCATCAATAGGTTTAGATTTTGTTGATAGACTAATGACAAACAATAATTAGATCAAAAGTTCATGGATGCTGGGGAATTCTGGGAGCTGAAATCCACATATCTTAAAGTTACCAAGATTTGAAAAACACTGGGCTAGGTAAACAAATAGCAGGTTTGTTCGGGACCGCCTTCTGCCGCACGAATCCCAGCAACCGATTAGGTCCCACAGAGTCAGCCTTTTCCAGGTTCCATCAACAAAACAATGTCGTCTGGCAGGACCCAGGGAAAGAGCCTTCTCTGTGGCAGCCCCGACCCTCTGGAATCAACTCCCCCCAGAGATTAGGACTGCCCCCACTCTCCTTGCCTTTCAAAAACTCCTGAAAACCCACCTATGTCACCAGGCATGGGGAAATTGATATACCCCTCGGCTGTTCCGCTTTATTTATTATTTGTTTGGATTGCGTGATTGTTTTTAATATGGGATTGAAATATTGTTTTTAATATTGGATTTGTATATTGTATTATTTGTTGTGAGCCGCTCCGAGTCCTCTGAGAGGGGCGGCATACAAATCTAATAAATTATTGTTGTTGTTGTTGTTGGAAAGTTCAAGATTCAGGATTCAAACATAATTTCACAACCCTATTTGCCTTGCCTAGCAGCTAGCAAAACATGTTCTTCCACCACATTTTCATGATCTGGCTACTCTGTGGGTATGTACTACTTGATCTTGAGCCTGCTTGTAATCTTTTGAGTAGCTTTCTGGATTAGGAAGAGCATTCCTGCCTTTTCAGGTATCACTTTTTGGAATTTGTTTTCCTTTCCTTTCCACTAGGAGAGGCCAGAAAACAGCTGTCCAAGATTTATTTTTAAGCTTATTGTATGAATGCATGGCATATGTCCAGAACTAACATGGGAACAATGCAGTGGTGGGTTCTAATTCTGTCGCTACTGGTTTGCATGTACACTCGTGCTCGCGCGTTGATGCTTCTGTGAATGCACCGAAGCATCCTGGGTGGGTGGGTGGAGCCTCCCATCACCATCGCTATGCTGAACCGGGAGGTGCCCACCACTGGAGCAATGCCATAAAAAGCCAAGCTATCATTTGAGTTGGCTATTACTTTCTTTGGTTGGTTCTGGCTACATGGTAAGCTGAAAACAAACCATTGGTACATGGGCAACAGTAGGTGTGTTGTGTTGTTAATCATGGTTTATGATGCTCCATCTCAACCCAACCTAGTTTAATGTTGTCTACTTTCTCATGATCAATAGGTTCAGATTTTTGTTGATAGATTGGTGGCGAACAATATTTAGATTAGAAGTCATGATTACAAATATTTCTATAGAAACTATAATTTAGTACTATATCCAGAGATGCCAGGGTTTTTTCCCCCTTCTGTGCATGTGCAGAAGCCAAGTTTCTGGCACTGCACATGTATCGACATCTTGTTTTCAGCTTTTTTTAAAAAATGGGGATTTTTCAGCATTGCGCATGGGCGTGGTCACGTGGCGCAGGAGGAAGCGAACCGGCAGTGAGATAAGTTAAAACCCATCCCTGGCTCTGTCTTGACTTATTTCAGAACATATACTGAAAAAAGAACCTTATTCAGATGAACATACTTATTTCACTCCATGCGACTTTAAAAATCTGAGCTAAATCTTAGAAATGTAACTTATTGACTCATCATTTCCAGATAAGAATAGGAGGGATAATGTGTAAAATTATTTTCTAAATTATAACTTCTGCAGTGACATATGTATATTCCCCATACATTCTATCAAATTACATTAATACCACTGAAATACCTTTAACAGCTGTACTTGTATAATATATATAATTTACATCCGGAGCCTTAACAATGGGCATGATAACCAGATTCAATACCCATACTATTTTCTGTAGAACTTCAACACTCAAGTGGACAAATAATGTGTGCTTTAATATGGAGCGATTATCTTTAATAGACAGCACTGTATTTGAGAAAGTATTATATTATCTGTACTATGGGTTATCTAATATTGCAACCAAATTACAGTGGTACCTCTATTTAAGAACGCCTCTACTTAAGAACTTTTCTAGATAAGAACCGGGTGTTCAAGATTTTTTTGCCTCTTCTCAAAAACCATTTTCCACTTAAGAACCCGAGCCCGGAAAAATATCCCAAGAAATTTGAGAACGGCATGAAGGCCCAGTCAGTTTCCTGCCATTCCCCCTGGGTTTCTCTCTCTGGTGCAGTGTATGGGAGGCAGCCTTGCGACAGGTGTATGGGAGGCGCACGCTCCTCCTCGCCGCCTCAGACTCCTTTTTTAAAAAAGCCTTAAAGTTTTGGATTTTTTTGATTCCCCTCACCTCACCTTCTCCCTTCAGCAGCGACTGTCTTCCTCCTCCTCCCACCCAAATGCTGAGCTTTTATTTCTTTCCTAATGGTTTTGCATGCATTATTTGCTTTTAAATTGATTCCTATGGGAAAAATTGCTTCTACTTACAAACTTTTCCACTTAAGAACCTGGTCACGGAACGAATTAAGTTCTTAAGTAGAGGCACCACTGTACCTCTATATCAGTGTTTCCCAACCTTGGCAACTTGAAGATATTTGGACTTCAACTCCCAGAATTCCCCAGCCAGCGAATGCTGGCTGGGGAATTCTGGGAGTTGAAGTCCAATTCTCCATACTGAAGGAGCGGGTCCAGCAGTCACATGGGTTGCTCTTGTCCAATCTGATGGGACTGAGCCTAGTATTAAAAAAGCTTGCTGGATCCGCCCCTTCCCCAGAATTCGCTCAGTCCCGCGATCCATGCGGGTCCGTGAAAGATCGTTCCAACTCTAAAACTCCTTCCCTTCGTTCCCTTCACCAATTCAAGTAAGATTATTCCTTTTATTCAGCTTGCCGGCTAACTCAGCCGTTCCGGCTTGGAGTGGGGGGGAGAAGTTAGCAGCGCAGCCATTCGCGGCTTTTTTTCCCTCCGTTGCTGCTGCTGCGGCCGGGTTGGAAATTTTTTCTATTCCTCTCAGCCTGGAGGTCCTGCCGGGCAAGCTATTGTATTTTCCTGACAAATCTAAAGGGCTATTTACCTCCTGCGGTGTGGGACTTGTTTGTCTCCCGGACTTAGCTCCCTTCGTTTGCAAACGGAGCGGTTGGTTTTGTTTTTTTTGTTTTTTTTTTTGGCACGAAGGCCCTCGTGCCCAGTAAATAGGCACTTTCGGTTTCCCTTCTTGGTCAACCTTTAAGTGCTTTCCAGTCCGCCGCTTTTGACCCAGGAGTAGCTGTGAGTTTCCTCAGGTCCATTCTCCACCGGTGTGGCCTCCAACCAGTGTGCCTTGGTTTACTTAAGTTAAGTTTAGTGAGGCCTACCACACTGCATTTAGGGACACGAACTCTGGTTCTGTCCAGATTGCCCCTAAGTCGCAGTCGCTCCTGGGCCTAGGAGCAGGGTCACTTCTCCTCTTGGGAAAGCTTTTCAAATCTTCTCCCCCCTAGATCTACCTTTGGCTCAAGCCTTGTCTTCTGTAATTGTTCAGACTATGGCTTCTTTTCCCAAGAGAGGCACTACCAAAGGTCCCAGAGAGGTCAGGCCTACTGGTGATGAATCCTCTAATATCCCCCAGGCCTCTGCCTCCTCTTCCTCAGAAGCCCATTCTTTGGCCAAGTCCACCAGGGCTGAGAAGAGAAGGGATCTAGCCCTGCAAAAAATACATGATAAATCTGCCAAACGTTTAAAGGTGCAGGCCCAAGTGCACGTAAACCCAGCCCCCCCAGAGGCCCTTAATCTGCCTCCCTCTGGGGCTACTGTGCTTTCTCTGGATGAGCCAAACCTAAATCCTCCCCAACATAACCTATGGGGTTTAGGTCCAGAGGAGCCAGATATCATAGAAGATTCCTCCCAGCGAGGATCTTCGCAGGACTTCAGGAATCCTTCTAACCTTCCAGCTGATATTTCTTCCTTACCTCCGGAGTTTCAATCTATATTTTCTGTATTATCTAAAGCCATTGATGCTAAACTCTCAGCTATCAATGTGCCTTCTCTGTCTCATCCCCCTCCACGCTCCTCCCGTCCCGTGAGCTCTCCTCCTGCCTATAGAGCCCCAGTCATGGAGGACTCAGATTCTTCTCAGGAAGAAAATGAGGACGTGGATGTAGAAGAGGATGATGACCCTTTTCAGCGTCTGTCAGAAGACGAGGAATCTCAAATTAAGATTCCAGCCCCGGCAGCCATTTTTCCATCTCAATTATTCAAATCTCTCCTCCTCAAGGCCAGAGCGTCCACGGGGCTGGCCGGGCAAGAGAAGCAGGCTACCACTTCCACAGACCCTCCGGAGGAAAATCTACCTTATTTCATGGAAGAACAGGAAGATAATGAGGTAATTCCTATGCCCAAATTGTTTAAAGATGCCTTGCTTAAACAGTGGGACCATCCAGCCTCTGGCTTCAACCCCACTTCCAAGGATAAAAAGTTGTATAAACTCTCTCCTTCTTATGAGGAGCTCCTTACCTGCCCCAAGCCAGATGAACCAGCCAAGACCCTCCACTCTGCTGCTGCCATGCCTGGCGAAGCAGAGGAGGTCCCCCGTCCAGAGGACAAGCGTCTTGAGCAAATGCTCAAGAGAGGTTTCTTCGCTGATTCATGGGCCATTAAAAATGCGGCAGCAGCTTCCTTCTTCTCTAGAGCTATGCTCTTGTGGCTTCGTCAGCTCCAGCAACATCTGCCTCCAGATGATCTACGAGGCCAACAAGATTTCAACAAAATCTTCGCAGCCGCCCAATATGTAGCGGATGCTACTCTGCAATCCTCCAGGTTTGCTGCCAGGTCAGTAGCGGCCTCCACAACGGCCAGAAGACTATTATGGCTCCGCCCTTGGCAGGCGGGAGTAAGACAGAAGTGGCAGCTAGCCATGGGTCCACTGAAACGCAATCTCCTCTTCGGGGACCTTCTGGACCCTCTCCTCACAGAGACCACGGACAAGAAAAAAGTATTAGGGCCTACCACCAAGAAGGTTGCTAAGCCGCAGTCCTTTCGGCGCCCCGCCCGTCAACAGGATCAGGGGTTCAACTTTCAAAGGAATCCAGGTCAGTATTCTCCCCGGTTTCGATCCCAATCCAGGAACACCAGGGGCAGAGGTTCCCGCTATCAGAGGGGATCCTCATCTTCCAGGGCTTCCAAAAAACCCAGATGGTGAGTTTTCTGACTTTCCCATAGGCGGTCGCTTGGCTTGGTTCTCCACCAGTTGGCACCGCTCCTGTAGGGACCCCTGGGTCATTGACACTGTGGAAAGGGGTCTCCGTTTAGAGTTTGTTTCACTCCCCCCCCCCCTAAACGTTTTATTTCTTGTCCCTCTCCCAGCTCTTCTCCATCTCGTATCCGAATGGAGGAAGCTATTTCCCATCTTTTGGCTATTAAGGCCATCCAACCGGTCCCCTCTCTTCAGAGAGGCTTAGGCTTCTATTCCATCCTCTTTATGGTCCCTAAGACCTTGGGAGGCTGGAGAGCCATCCTAGACCTAAAGTATCTGAACCAATTTATTAAATACAGGAAATTTAAAATGCATTCCCTATTGTCCATCATAGCTGCCCTGCATCCTGGGGACTTCATGGTCTCTTTGGATCTCACTGAAGCCTACCTCCATATTCCCATTGCCAAAAGCCATAGGAAATTTTTACGTTTTGCTTTTCAGGGTAGACACTTCCAATATAGGGCTATGCCATTTGGGCTCTCCTCGACTCCTAGAGTCTTTACCAAACTCTTGGGATCCCTGGCGGCTCATATCCGGGCCACGCCCATTCATATTTTATGTTATTTAGATGACATTTTAATTCATGGAAATTCTAAAGATGGAGTGGCTGCAGATCTTTCTTCCACCATGTCGATCCTACAGAACCACGGTTTTTCCATTAATTTCAGTAAGAGTCACCTTCAGCCATCCACTTCCATTTTACATCTGGGAACCATCATTAATTCAGAGATATCCCAGGTTTTCCTCTCCTCTGAGAGAAAACTCAGCATAGGGGATCTTATTTCACGTATTTTATCTCAACAATCAGCCTCCATAGTCACCCTATCTTCCCTACTGGGAAAGATGGTGTCATGCATTGGCATTATCCCCTGGGCTCGTCTTCATGCCAGGGAACTACAGTGGCTTCTGTTACCATTTCAGAGATCGGGGCACAGCAACTCGACTCGTCGCATCGCCATTCCACCGGCAGTTCACAGATCCCTCAAGTGGTGGACTTCTCCAGCCCTAGACAAGGGATCTCCCTTCAGGTGCCCAGACCAGTTCGTTGTCACCACGGATGCCAGCCTATCGGGATGGGGAGCCCATGCCCAGGGCTTAATAGCCCAGGGCACGTGGTCACCGGAGGAAGCCTCCAGGCTCATCAATTGGCTAGAATTGAGAGCTGTCTCCCTGGCCCTCAAAAAGTTCAAACCTCACATCATCAACCAGCATGTTCTGATCCTTACGGACAACATAGCCACAAAAAGCCACATTTGCAGACAGGGAGGCACCAGATCCAAGGCCCTTATGAGGGAGGCCCTAAAATTAGGCCTCTGGGCGGAGAGACATCTCCAGTCGCTCCTAGCCGACCACATCTCGGGGAGCCTCAACGTCCAAGCGGACTGGCTCTCGCGAGCAACTATAGATCCAGGAGAATGGAATCTCCATCAGGCCTTGTTCCATCAGATCTGCCTCAGGTTCGGTCAACCAGTTCTAGACCTGTTTGCGACCGAAACCAATGCCCAGCTCCCTCGCTTCATCTCCAGGTTTCCATCCCCGGGGGCAGAGGCAATCAATGCTCTCAGGAGTCCTTGGCCCCCAGGTCTACTGTATGCCTTCCCTCCAATCCCAATTCTCCCAGACGTGATCCACAAGATCATCCTAGAGAGGGCACGAGTAATCCTGATTGCCCCTCACTGGCCTCGCCGGCCCTGGTTCGCGGACCTCCAACAGCTGTCTGTCCAGGACCCCTGGCGACTCCCCGTTTCGGAGGATATGTTGCGGCAGGGAGCCTCATTCCATCCAGACCCGGAGTGGTTCCACCTCACCGCCTGGCTATTATCCGGAGAGACCTAGACCTGCGAGGGTACGACCCGGACACAGTGGAAATCATCCTGAAGGCCAGAAGAGGGTCTACCAACCGGATCTACGACCATACGTGGTCCAAGTTTCATCAGTGGTGCTCGCAGGAGGGTTTATCTCCCCTGTGTCTTCCCATTCACAGGATAATCTCCTTCCTCATGAAAGGTTTCCATCAAGGCCTTTCCGCCAGCACCATCCGTCGCCACCTGGCAGCCATTTCTTCTGTCTTGGCAGGGCCTCGCAGGCAGCCTCTCCGCTCCTTTCTGGAAATCCAAGAATTTCTCAGAGGTATTGCCATCCTCAGGCCTTCTAAGGTCCACAGATATCCTTCCTGGGACTTGCCACGGGTTCTCCATTCCCTTACCCAGGCACCCTATGAACCCCTGAAATCTGCGTCCCTCAGGTACCTATCTTTTAAGGTAGCATTCCTGGTGGCGATTACATCCGCCCGACGCATATCTGAGTTGGCAGCTCTCTCAATCAGACAGGACCTCTGCCAGTTCCATCAGGACAATGTGGTTCTGCGCCTGGACCCCACCTTTCTACCCAAGGTCAGTTCCATGTTCCACAGATCCCAGGATATTGTCTTACCTTCCTTCTGTCTCCAACGGGATTATCCCCTGGCAATTAGATGGCACACTCTGGACCTTACTAGAGCGCTGAAAATTTATATTCAACACACAGGACCCCTTCGGAGGTCTGAAGCACTCTTCATGGCCTATCATCCCAGATCCATGGGATCCAAAGTATCTTCAACAGTAATAGGCCGTTGGATCAGAGGGACCATCGCCAAGGCCTATGAGTCAGCTTCCCTCTCCATTCCAAAGAATATTACAGCGCACTCTACCAGAAGTGCTGCCACATCCGCCGCTTGGGCGACTCAAGCCCCGTTGGAAGAAGTCTGCAAAGCAGCCACTTGGGCCTCGCCAAACTCCTTCATAAGGCACTACAAGATCGATTCTTACGCCTCAGCGGACGCTGCCTTCGGCAGAAGGGTACTCCAATCCGTTATCTCTCACGATAGCGAACTAATCCCACCCTAGGGACTTATCTATTGGGTATGTCCCATGTGACTGCTGGACCCGCTCCTTCAGTACGGAGAATAGGCGTTGATTGCTTACCTGAATGCCTCTTCTTGTACGGTGAGCGGGTACAGCAGTCACTTCCCTCCCTTTATGTGCTTTCTATGCCTTCTATAACCTATCTTTCTTCTAATACATGAGAGTGGAACATTATAGAGCCTTCACATCTGAGCCTAAGTCTGCGGATTCACGAATTCTGGGGAAGGGGCGGATCCAGCAAGCTTTTTTAATACTAGACTCAGTCCCATCGGATTGGACAAGAGCAACCCATGTGACTGCTGTACCCGCTCACCGTACGAGAAGAGGCGTTCAGGTAAGCAATCAACGCCTAATATCTTCAAGTTGCCAAGGTTGGGAAACACTGCTCTATATAGTTGTAATTTAATAAATATGATTGTACTGGGTTTAGTTTTTTTCAGTCTGAGTGATGAGTGAATGCGAATGCTGGCTGGGGAATTCTGGGAGTTGAAGTCCAAATATCTTCAAGTTGCCAAGGTTGGGAAACACTGCTCTATATAGTTGTAATTTAATAAATATGATTGTACTGGGTTTAGTTTTTTTCAGTCTGAGTGATGAGCGGTGCTATCCTTCCATCACCTGCCATCACAGTTGATGAAGCTTCTGGGATGAGAAAAAGCCTATGGGGATTCTCAGTCATCCAGGTCACGGCTGCCCCAAAGGTGCTTTTTCAAAAGGCAACTGGATTTTGTTTTTACTTGAAGATATTTCAACAACTCTCCCAAAGAATGCCAATGACCTGATGACCGCAAGGAATATAAATCCTTCCCTCTTATACCATTCATTTAGAACTGATGAAGCTTTTGGGTGAGAAAATAAACATTTTCTTCTTCCTCCTCAAGGGGAAAAAAAACAGTCCAGTTCCCTTTTGAAGAAAAAAGCACCTTTGAGACAGCTATGATGTGGATGACTGAGAATCTCCACAGACATATCAAAAACAGTTAATGAACCATGAGCTAAAAAAGTATTGAAGGGTAGGCAGGTCTACTATTATTGAGGATTTTTTTTTTGGAGTTACAATCAAACTCCTTATTAAGCCTTGTTAAAGTTTCTTTGTGGTGAACAGGATTGTCGCATGATAAATACTCTTTTGGAGATTTTTCCCTTCCAATTTCCTCTGCATGTCTAATTTACCTTCTTAGTTTTGACTGGTATCTGAAGTCATCTATAGGGATTTGTTACCTGATACTGTTTAGGAATGATGGCATGAGTGATGTGTCATTCTTAATAACTTTACCACTGAATCAATGTGCAGAAACTCAAAACTACCTGAACGTTCTGTGTCTCTAAGGAGCATCTCAAATTTTAAGTCAGTGTTGCCCTCTTGTTCCTCTGGCTTCACGTTTGGATTGACATCACTTTACTTACTTCAACAGCTGCGAAATAAGGCAGTCTTATGATCGGGGCACTACAAGAAGAAAACAAAGATAGATTTTAAATATTGAATTGTATTTTGTGTTCTAAATTAACACAAACCATATTTGGCATGATTTTTTTAATGAATTTTTGAGAGTTTGATGAAGCTGTAACAAGAAGACTGAAAGATACTGAAAACCTTTTGAGTAATGAGAAATACCTTATAAAGATCACAGGATGTTAAAGCTAGCAGCATATGAATAATTTTAGAGTTCTTCAGCTGAGTGTGTGAAATACTGTTTTGTCAAATTCAATTTAAGATGTCTTTCCCATGTTATTGGAATAAGCTATTATTTAGTTACTTATTTTTATTTTCACCATAGAGTGCTGCAATAAAATGAGTAGTTTTTCTCCAAAAGCATCCATTAAATTTGGAGTGAGCAAGAATTTTAAAAATGGAACCATTAATATGTTTTATATTTTGGAGCAAGTCAGTATTTCAATGAGTTTGAGACAAATGGTTAGAACTGGCGAGCCATTTCTACTGATGCTATAATATTAATAACGGAAGCATCTTCTGTGAAAAGTAGGGTAAATAACTTTCACACTCCTGAAAATGTAATGTCACTGGTCAGAATGATTGTGACATTACAGTTTTCCAATGCACTGGGTTTATTTGCCATACAAGATACGAGTCATGTAAAAGGTTAATTTGGATCCATGAATGGAGCAGTGTAAGTGACAGTGCAAAAGTTGGATTTTGTTTTTATTTATTCCAGAGGCACAGTAGTCCTTGGTTGTATGTTATGCTGCAATTCATATCCAGTAGGTTTTCTAGCCTTGGAGCCTATTTAGAGCGAGAACAATTTGCTTGCAAATGATATGTACTGGAAAACTAAAATATACCTTTGCTTGAATTAATGTTATTTTAAAGGGGTGGGAAATTGCTCTGGCTGAAAAAAGTAACACAGCCACCATGAGGTGATTTTTTTTAATCCTATAATGAAAGAAACATGTATTCCAATTTGAACACCACATACATGTTTTTCCCCCTGAATAGATAGTTTTCATCTCTGTACAATTCATGGGAAAATACTGGAAAAAATAATTAAGAAACAGATCTGCTACTACTTAGAAACTAATAACTAACAGCCAACACGTGTTTGTTAAGAACAAATCATGCCAAACCAATCTCATTTCATTCTTCAACACTGTGACCAAATTAATAGATAAGAGAAACACAGTGGACATAGTATACTCGGACTTCAGCAAAGCATTTGACAAAGTGGATTGCAATCTACTTCTCTGCAAGCTAAAAAAAAAAAGTGGGATAGACAGTTACACAACCAGATGGATTAATAACTGGATGACCAACCGTACTCAATGAGTAGTCTTCAATGGATCCAAGTCCACATGGAGAGAAGTAAGCAGTGGGGTATCACAAGGTTCAGTACTCATTAATATCTTCATGAATGACCTAGATGAGAAAATAGAAGGAGAACTAACGAAATTTGCAGATGACACCAAGCTGATGGGAGTAGCCAATACCCCAAAGGACAGGCTCAGGATCCAGATGGATCTTGATTGATTTGTACACTGGGCTCAAACAAATAAAATGAAATTCAATGCAGAGAAAAGTAAAATCCTACACCTAGGTAAGAGAAACCAAATACATACATATAAACTGGGTGAAACCACACTCAATAACAGTGACTGCGAGAGGGATCTAAGGAGGTACTAATGCCACTCTGTAAAGCCTTAGTTAGACCATACCTAGAATACTGCATCCAGTTTTGGTCATCACCACACTACAAAAAAGACATTGAAACTAGAGAAAGTGCAGAAGAGAGCAACCAAGATGATAAGGGGACTGGAAACTAAAACATACGAACAGAGGTTGCAGGAACTGGTTAGCCTAACAAAGAGAAGGATTAGGGGAGACATGATAGCAGTGTTCCAATACCTGAGGGGCTGCCACAGAGAGGAGGGGGTCAGGCTGTTTGCCTAGGCACCAGAAAGCCAGACAAGGAATGACAGGTGGAAGCTGACCAAGGAGAGATTCAACCTGAAAATAACAAGGAACTTTCTGATGGTAAGAGCAATCAACCAGCAGAAAAGCTTGCCTGCAGAGATTGTGAGTGCTCCAACATAGAAACATAGAAGACTGATGGCAGAAAAAGACCTCATGGTCCATCTAGTCTGCCCTTATACTATTTCCTGTATTTTTATCTTAGGATGGATATATGTTTATCCCAGGCATGTTTAAATTCAGTTACTGTGGATTTACCAACCACGTCTGCTGGAAGTTTGTTCCAAGGATCTACTACTCTTTCAGTAAAATAATATTTTCTCATGTTGCTTTTGATCTTTCCCCCAACTAACTTCAGATTGTGGCCCTTGTTCTTGTGTTCACTTTCCTATTAAAAACACTTCCCTCCTGAACCTTATTCAACCCTTTAACATATTTAAATGTTTCGATCATGTCCCCCCTTTTCCTTCTGTCCTCCAGACTATACAGATTGAGTTCATTAAGTCTTTCCTGATACGGTTTATGCTTAAGACCTTCCACCATTCTTGTAGCCCGTCTTTGGACCCGTTCAATTTTGTCAATATCTTTTTGTAGTTGAAGTCTCCAGAACTGAACACAGTATTCCAAATGTGATCTCACCAGCGCTCTATATAGAGGGATCACAATCTCCCTCTTCCTGCTTATTATACCTCTACCTATGCAGCTAAGCATCCTACTTGCTTTCCCTACCACCTGACTGCACTGTTCACCCATTTTGAGACTGTCAGAAATCACTTCTCTTCTGAATCCTTCTCTTCTGAAGTTTTTGCTAACACATAACTGCCAATACAATACTCAGATTGAGGATTCCTTTTCCCCAAGTGCATTATTTTACATTTGGAAACATTAAACTGCAGTTTCCATTGCTTTGACCATTTATCTAATAAAGCTAAATCATTTACCATATTACAGACGCCTCCAGGGATATCAACCCTATTGCACACTTTAGAGTCATCGGCAAATAGGCAAAACTTCCCTACCAAACCTTTCCCTATGTCATTCACAAACACATTAAAAAGAATAAGACCCAGAATAGACCCTTGTGGCACACCGCTTGTAACCTGTCTCTGCTCAGAATACTCGCCATTCACAATAACTCTCTGTTGTCTACTCTTCAGCCAGCACTTGAAGGGGAGATTGGACTGCTATTGTCTGAAATAATGTAGGGACTCCCGCTTGAGTGGCGGGGGTGGTGGTGTTGGACTAGATGACCTACCAGCTTCCTTCCAACTCTAATAAATAAATAAATACTCTTCCACTTTAGAATGGTCTATATAGCAATCTACAAAACATGGATTTGTGTGCGTGTATACTTAAAATTGTTTCCTATTGTTCTGGAAAATTATTGCCTTTTTAAAATTTACATACCACCTGTCTCCCAGTGACTCCAGGTAGTTTACAAATAATTTAAAATATAAAAATAAGACAATAAACAAAAAAGGTAGAGATGGCAAAATAAGAAACTGGTTAGGGGGAAAAATTGATTAAAAGGAGTCTTCAGATATCCTCATCAAAATCCTGAATAAAGAGCCAAGTTTTCAGGCTGTTTCAAAATACCAGCAGGGTGCGAAGGGTCAAGTTAGAGTCACTTAAAAGTCAACATATTTTCTATTTCCTTACCATTTTTTTCGGACTATAAGATGCACTGATGTATAAGACACACCAAATTTTGAAGAGGTAAATTTAAAAAAAATGTTTTTGTCCTCCCTGGCCTCCCAAATCCTTTGTGTGTTCCATTTTTTGCAAAAATGGTCCCGTTTTCCACCCGTTTTTGTGAAAAACACGGCATGAAGAGAATTTGGGAGGTCTGTTGAGTGCTCCTGGGGATTGGGGGAAGGGGCATTTGTGCCTTTCCCCAGCCTCTAGGGGCACACTGCAGGCCTCTCTAACTCTCTGTACACCCCATTTTTGCAAAAAATTGGCCCATTTTTTGCAGAAGGCCAAAATTGGCTGTATTCGATGTATACATTTCTACCCTCTTTTAGAGGGGGAATGGAGCGACTTATACACTGAAAAATACAGTAATTCATGTTTTGTTAACTGCTGCAATCTTTCTCCAAGATGGCCTCTATGCTTCTCTGCAGATGGAATTTCAAAAAACAAATATCAGAATTCTGGCAAGTACAGGTAGACCTCGACCTGAAACAGTTCATTGACCAAAGACAAATTCCTTGTGTGTCCAATCACACTTGGCCAATAAAGAATTATATTTTATTCTATTCTGTTCTGCTCTGCTCTGCTCTGCTCTACTCTACTCTACTCTACTCTACTCTACTCTACTCTACCTCTATTCTAGTTGCAATGTCCCAAGGTCATGTGATCACCTTTTGTGACTTTCTGAGAAGCAAAATCAATGGGGAAGCCAGATTCACTTAACAACTTGGTTACAAACTCAAAAACTTCAACTATTCACTTAACATGAACATTAGTAAAGTGGGTCAAAACTCACTTAACAAATATCTCACTTAGCAACATAAATTTGGGACTTGATTGTGGTTGTATGTTGGAGAGCATCTGTATCTGGAAGATCCTTAAGAGAAGTTTCACCTCATCACTGAAGATATCAAAAGTTTATATCAAAACAATAAGAAAGCATTTATCCATTAGATAATGAATTAAGGTTTTAAAAGGATAAAACACTTTATGAATAAGCTTTAATTGTATTCTCAAAATGGCTTCACTAGTATTCTGAAATGAATTTAATTCATTCACACTAAAACTTACTACCTCATAGTGAGATGTTGATTTTCCACAATCTCTAGAAATAGAATTAGAATGGTGGCTTTCCACAAATATTTTATTTATTTTATTTTATTTATTCATTCATTTGTCCAATACACAAATACATCGGAAGAAAAATAGACATGTAGTAATATATATAAGGGTAAAGTGAACTTAGAGGAGAGGATATGTGAAAGAAAGAAAATATATATGATAAGTGAGAGAAAGGAAAGACAATTGGACAGGGGACGAAAGGCACACCAGTGCACTTATGTACGCCCCTTACTGGCCTCTTAGGAACCTGGAGAGGTCAATCATGGAGAGTTTAAGGGAGAAATGTTGGGGGTTAGGGGTTGACACAATTGAGTCCGGTAATGAGTTCCACACTTCGATAACTCGATTGTTGAAATCATTTAATACAATCCTCTTTTTCCCAGCATTCCCATGGCTACCATCTTTCTATAATGCCCACAGGAAGGATTTTCATTCAGTCAAGTGTATTTTAAATACCAATTGAAACTTTCATATTCAAATGTTCAACTCATTTTATTGCTTTCCTACTTGGCCTACCTATAGGAGTAATATAAAATTGCCCCATACTTGGCTGCTTTCTTTTCCCTGAATATGTAATTACCTCTTTCTTTCTTTCCCCCTCAACGCTAACTCTTTCCTTTCAGTTAAATTGCACCATTTCCATGAAATACATAGAATAAAGGCAAAAATAGTAACAAGATGCTAGTAATGTAATAACCTCTATACATGAGAAATAAAGGGCGGTTATCTAAGAAGTAATTGACCATGAATTTTCCAGATGCCCTGAACAATAAAATAATAAGAAAAGGATTGAATTGAAATTGGCAGCTTTCAGGTTAATTGCATGTTTATATGTGTATGTGTGCTTGTGTTTGTAAATATCAGTTTGCTTTTATTGCATAGGCTGGACTTTAAAAAAAACCCCATAAATCAGATCTGAAAAACATGGATGAACAAAGAGAATTCAATTGAACTGTGATATTTGTGGATTTCCTTACAAATTCCCTTCATGGCATTGGACCAGAATACCTCCGGAACCGCCTTCTACCGCACGAATCCCAGCGGCCGATAAGGTCCCACAGAGTTGGCCTTCTCCGGGTCCCGTCAACCAAACATGTCATTTGGCGGGCCTCATGGGAAGAGCCTTCTCTGTGGCAGCCCCGGCCCTCTGGAATCAACTCCCTCTGGAGATTAAAACGGCCCCCCACCTTCCTTGTCTTTCGCAAGTTACTCAAGACCCACCTATATTGCCAGGCATGGGGGAACTAAGACATCTCCCCCAGGCTTTCTTATATTTTATGTTTGGTATGTATGTGTTGCATGGTTTTTTAATTGTTGGGTTTTTTTAATGTAATTTCATTATTAGACTTGTTTCATTATTATACTCTTTTTTATTGCTGTTGTGAGCCGCCCCGAGTCTTCGGAGAGGGGCGGCATACAAATCTAATTAATAATAATAATAATAATAATATAATAAATTAAGCAACAAAGGATTCCTGTTTCAGCTTGGTGGGCTCTAGCTGAATGTCATGGCTTATCTCCAGCCCATATCAGAAATCTGCAAATTTTATTTCATTTTAAATAAAAAGCTAATCCAGAGTTTGCTCAGCCAAAAAGAATATTGCTTTATCATCTTGAAGCTTACCTCATTACAGGCACTCAGTATTAAAACAGGATAAAGCCAAACCATTGCAGAAATTAATTTACTTATCAACCAGGAGCTGCTTTGTTTTATTAGCTCGACTGTCCTGCCTGATAAAATGCATTTTCCCCACCTCCACTGATTCCTTTAAATGTGAATGATGTCGAAAACTGTTTATCTGTTGAATATTGAATATTTCACTAAGGAAGATGCATAACCCCGTTCATACGCATGAATCTAAAAATGTTGATCTTGAATATATTGCTCAAAATGCAATTAAATTGCCTAGCAGATAGAAGTGATTTGTTTTTATTTTTGCTCACTGTTGCATTTTGCCCTCCAGTTCCATTTCGTGAAAGTTAAAAAACCTTCCAACTTCTAAATTAGAATCTAGTGGAGATAAAGAACAATCTTCACACAGTCATCTTCCTTTTTCTATCAGTTTGTCAAATCCTGCTGGGGATCTTACACATTAATAAAGGAGGAAGTGGGAGACTATTTCCTTCCACAGCTATCATCTTATGGTTTATCTACTCTCTATAATGGGCATTGCGGCTACTGCCATTTTATCTATCCAAACTACAGGAAGAAAGAAGTTTCTGCTAATCTGGAGCAGCAGAGGAGAAGTTATCTGTTTAGTAAAGGAGGGTTTCCTTTAGTTTACTCTCCTCATAGATTGGGGAGAGGTTAATTCATTTCTAAGTATGGGAAATATATTGAGAATATTGACTTGTGTGACGGCAGAATATTATATATCACTTTGATAAAGCCTTCTAACCATAATCTCCTCAGATGAAAAGCACAAATGTAGTATTGCTCTTCAGCAATAGCATTTAGACTTACTGTATTTTTCGGAGTATAAGACGTGTTTTAGTTTTTGGGGAAGAAAATAGGGAAAAGAATCTGCTTACCAGATATTCATCTGGCTAGAGTTCTTAGTCCAGTCAGCTTTAGCCAGTAAGAGCTGGGAACATTGTTAGCACCTAGTTAGGTCTGGAAAGAAAGCAGTGGGAGAAGGGAAATATAGCAGAAAAAAACGGTCCAAAAGCCTACCATGTACTATTGGGGGACGGCCTCCTTTGGAAAAGGCATGTTGACCACCTAAGGAGGCGGCTGAAAACAACTAGCCTCCGGCAGGGGCTGCCCGAACAAACTAACGGAGCCTCTGAACCTTCACTCCCCACAGGGAGTTCTAATCGAGCCAGCCGTGGCCAAACGCAAACTGGACAAGGGGACTTTGATTGGGACTTACCGTGGCGCTGAGAGCACTCCGGCGTTGGAGAGTCAACCATGGATGGTGCTGCCGAGGGTCTGCTGGATTCCTCGCAGGGAAGATCTTCGCAGGCGGCACCTGTAACTCCCCGCACGGACTGTGAGGAGCCGTCCTTCTCCTTAGACGTCCAGGAATCGAGTGAAGTGCGCAGGTCTGAGAGAACAGCAAGGAGACCTCCTCGATTGGAGGATTTTATCACATGCCTCTCCGAATGACCTGTAGCTGATCCAAAAAGGGGAGGGGTGTTATGTATAATGATTAGTTGTCAAGCAGATTACATGAAGAAGGGAAGAAATTGTTTACCTTGTTCTGATTGGCTCCCAGGTTTTGGCGCCAGAATTGTATCCATGTCAGAAGTTGCCTGTTGCCGGGCTGTAAGAGTATAAATAAGAAGAGACTCTGTATTATGCGCTCTCTCTATCTTGCGTACAGCTTTAAACAGTAACCGCGTTTGTTAGTGTTCCAGTCAGTAATAAATTGCCAAACAGTTACCGAGTGAGAGTCTTATTAGTTAGCACCTAGTTAGGGCTGGAAAGAAACATTCGGAGCAAGTAGAGCGATGAAAAAAACCCTGCAAAGATTTAAGGCTTGGAAAACATTCTTTGCAGAGAGTAACAATGAAAGAATCTGCAAGGTAAGAGCTGGGAACATTGTTAGCACCTGGTATGGGCTGAAAAAAATGCTACGAAAAAAGCTACATTCAGAATACAAGATGTACCCAAATTTTCAGCCTCTTTTATAGAGGAAAAAGGTGCATCTTATACTCCAAAAAATATGGTATATATCACCCCATAGTGCTCTACAGAAATCTGGGTACTTTACAAAGTAGAAGCATTATTTGCATATGGTTCCTAACAATCTGAGTCCTCATTTATTGACCTCAGAAGGATGGAAGGCTGAGTCAACCTTGAGTCCCATCAGGATCAAACTCCATGCTGTGGGCAGTTTGCCTACACTTTAACCACTGTACCACCAGTGGGTTGTTTGTTGTCCATTTAACTGTGATACCGAGAAGCTTAGACAGCTGGAGACCAGCTGGCTGGTGTGCTGGAACCGGAAGAGCAATGGGCAGCAAGCCCACATGTTCATAGAGATGGCTCTGCATGCCGCTTCTGGCACACGTGCCATAGGTTTGCTATCACAGTACTAGGACGTATGTAAATGTATGTGTGTGATTTGATACAGAACGGTAAAGCATTAACATTATGCTACCTAAGCATTTTAAAATTTAATGCTTCGCTTCCCTGCCTTTTGTTTTTTGAATGTTTCTTGTTGAAGCAAAGTAACTTGGGACATTGCCAGTTCAAATATTCAATAGCAGCAATTATTTTGGTCAATCCCCAAAGCAGTTAGTCAAAATCATGAGAGCATGAACTATAGAGATTTCATGCAAGATATTTTTACTACTAGCTTGGAGGTAAATACAGAACTTGGAAATTGTAAGAGGATTTCCAGCCACCATATACTATAGGATATATTCAGGTGGAGTATTTTTTAATGATTTCAAATGCTTTCCCCAGATTCCTTGCAACATAGGATGACCTGCCTTTTATGAAGTAAGCTTCTCTTTGACTTGCCTATTAATCCTTGATTGTTTATATCTACTGTATATCTTGTTTCCAATTTTTCCCCATCCTCATAATCTCACATAAATGGCACTTAATAATGGAAATGCTTCATTAGCAATAATAATTGCTTTAATTCCTGATTCTGTTATCTATAAATCTAAGTCAGATCAAGATGGATCAGTGATCAGTCTTGTGGAAATGAAACAAACAGTAATTTGCAAGGACTGTTTTAATCAGTAGCCAGCTTCTATTAGGAAATTGAGTTGTCCTTCTAGTATAAACTTTAGCCTTCATTAATATGGTAAATGCTTATATCGAATAGACATAATTGTTATTTCTATTATTTTGGAAATGTTAGACACAAGCTTTTTAGTGCTCTTAGAGAATACAGAGGTGGAAATTAATTCTGGCAATATTTTAGCCAATAATTGTTGTAGTATTCTTTGTGGGTAAATTCTTTAAGCTGCTAGAATATGAATATATGAGTGTGGGCGGATGGGTGTAGAGTTGCAAATATTGGATTCCTGCTTCCAAGCAGAGTATATAACAAAAATCAGTCAAGTAATTGCAGTCATAGAGTCTGGAGATTACTTCTCATGAGAAAAAGAATAGTAGAAATAGAAGTCCACAAGTATATTCCTATTATGCTCAGAGGCAGGTGGTAGCACAAAAGCTGACAGCTGGGTTACATCATTTCTGAAGAGTAGATAACTCTTATTGCTGGGATAAAGGAAAATAGTGCATTCTCTAGTAATTCAAGGTTTTATTTTATTTGTTTGTTTTGTCAAGTGTGTATTGGTGGTATACAAACATATGATGATACTAGTAAAAAAAAGAAACATTAGGACAGGAGACGGAAGGCACGCTGGTGCACTTATGACATCCAGTCTCCTGACAGAGGGTGTAGGAACTGGGTAAGGGCTCTAAAATTAAATATTGCCTAAAGAGGGACAGGAAAATCTCTATTTAAGGAGCAATTGTGTTCATTCTTACCTAATACAGTGATCCCTCGATTTTCGCGATCTCGTTCTTCGGGAAACGCTATATCGCGATTTTTCCACCCGATGACGTCACTCTCTTCCTTCCTTTCTCATCTTTCTTTCTCTCTCTCTTTCTCTATCTTGCTTCTTCCTCTCTCACACTCTCTTCCTCCCTCTCTCATCTCTTTCTTTCCTTCTCTCTCTTTCTCTATCTCTCCCCCTCTTGCTGGCGGGCGGCGGGCAGGCAGCGGGAGGGCAGGCGAGCAGGGGCATCAGCGAGGAAGACCCAGGGAAGGTTCCTTCGGCCGCCCAGCAGCTGATCTGCTTGGCAGCGCAGCGAGGAGCCGAATCGGGGTTTCCCCTTTGCGTGGGCGGCGGGGAAACCCCGATCTTCGTCTGCTCGCTGCTGCTGCGCTGCCGAGCAGATCAGCTGCTGGGCGGCCGCAGCAGCAGCGAGCAGATGAAGATCGGGGTTTTCCCGCCGCCCACGCAAAGGGGAAACCCCGATTCGGCTCCTCGCTACTAAACTCCACCATCTGCGCATGCGTGGCCATGAAAAAAAGGGCGCGCATGCGCAGATGGTGTTTTTACTTCCGCAACCCTACATCGCGAAAAATCGATTATCGCGAGGGGTCTTGGAACGGAACCCTCGCGATAATCGAGGGATCACTGTACTTCATTTTTCCCCCCTGAGTCTGTAAGACTTCAATCCTGATGGTGATATAGAAAATGGTTGGACTGTTTCAGAAATCTTTTTGCAAATGTTGACATTTCAGCATGAAATATTGAAGCTGGGGTCAAAGTCTTCATGAGCTACACTATCTGTTCCCAGAATCTCCATAAGGTCCCTTTGCAATAATGTAATGGATATTTCTGGTCCCTGCAGCACTTGCATGACCATCTGAACACATACTGTATTCTGCATACCCATTTTATGTGCCAGGATAACTCGAGTTTCAGCATTTATGAAGAGAGGTAATTACATTTTCCAGTTACTTTTTAAAACATTGATTTATTACTAACAATTATATTGTGTTCCAGAGTGAAAGGTCCTCATTTTTAACAGCCCCCAAAGCTGATTTGAATAGGTTAAACTGAAAAGTGATGGGCATGTTTAGTTCAAAAATAATTGGAGGGAAGACATGTACTTATTCTGTTTTGTGCTAAATCTTTGTAAGAAACTTTCAATAGTAAATTAGTTTGTGTGTTTTTCAGTTAACAATGACCCATGGAGTCACTGATCGTAATCTTTTGCTTTCAGGAAAGCATTGAAGATGATTTTTCAATAACATTTTGGTATTTAATTCCATCACAATTGTCCAAACTTAATATGGCATCAATCTGCATCATGGGTCTTCATAGCAGAATGGACAGAAGGAATCAAATGTAATAACCATTTCTGTAGATCAACTGTGTTGTTGTTTTTGGAAGAGAAACAAGTCCACTTTAAGTACATTATTACATCTCATAACATGTTCCCATTAGAATATGTGCGAGAAGACTATCCAAGCAAAGGTACAGATGTCACATAGGAAACAATACTTTGAGCTCAAAGCAAGCTTTGGGTCCAGTAACTGCAAGGTGACAGTTTTACTACGTGACACAACCCAGGAGTAATAACAGCAAACAGAGGTTTGTAATAAATAGTGATTTTATCTACAAAAGAATATATACTATACATATACATACAGAGGTCAAACAATTAGTAAATTACAGCAGGGAAGGAAGAGGAGGAAGAAGGGGGAAGGGAAGAGGGAGATGTCTTACTTTGGGGGAAAACAGGGTACAGGGACGATGGCGGACTTTGGGGGCTTCACCGACAAGGTTGTGATTTTTGTAGGCTGCCTCAGAATGTGATGGAGAAAGTGTGCCTATCTGAATGAGAAGAAGGACTCCTGAGCTATGAGTACATGAATGTGCTGCACTTTCTGGGATGCCTAAAACAGAGCGGATAACAGCCGCTCTGGGTCACAGCCATAGTTAAGCATGTGTTTAATACTAAATTCAAAAAGTCCCAGGCATCCCTAGGTGGGGTTAGAAAAAACTCCCACCTGAAACTATGGATAGTTGTTGCCAGGCGACGGACAAATAGTTGGACTCAGTAGAAAGTAAATTCCTCTGCCCTCTCCACCCTTGTGTGGGGTGCTTTATCCCTTTAATCCCCCATGAAGCGTCAGAATTGAAAATTCTTTTCTTCTTGGGACTGAGATTGGATGTGAATTCTAGACATTTTCTGGTAGAGAAGAATGCAATGTGCAGAATATATAACCCACTTACTTTCAGAGTGCGTTTGAAAAAAAAATAAAGGCTTCTTATTCAGGAGGTTGAGGTAAATAGGGAATGCAATGTGCTGGGGTGATTTTTCTATTGTTATTTTAAATTCTTGTTCTACTATGATTAAAGGGTTTCCCTTTTTAATAAAAGGGAAGTTTTTGAAAGAAGCTGGAAGTGAAGTGCTTTTGAAGCCCTGGAAATTTTAGCTGGTCCACGCGTTTCCTTCATTTTTTTAAGTGCAAACGTTCACAGGAGTGGGGAGAGCTTTTTATTCATAAAGAACAATGCTTCACATACATGTTGGTATTGTGGTCCCTGATGTGTTCATTTTATTTTTTCTGTGGTCTATACGAACTGATGAAAAGCTCACTTTTTAAAAAAAAAATATCTGAACTTCAAAAAGTAATTGAACATTGTATATCCAGCAAGCAAGCAAACTATCCCGTGAAGCAGCTCAGAGTTTATGAGACTTGGGATATCTACAGAAACTTTTTTTTAAAAAAAAAATCTGTAAATGCAAAATCCAATACCTGTAGTGCAATAGAATTCATAGAGGATGATTTCCTATCATCCCAGCTTTGAAATCATTCCGCTGTACAGAATCCAAGTACTGTATCTGCTGATAAGAATTCATGATTAATATTATCCTTTTACAAATGGTCATGATTTTTGGGGAGATAGTTTTGTTTCTTGCCCTTTGCACTTGTGGGTGTGTCATCAGCAGGCACCGTAGCATCCTTCTTAATAGAAAAGTATTGTCTCTGAATGTATTGCTTGATTTTATTTTGCAAAATACGAAGCTGCCAGTTATTTATTCATTGATATTTAGGAAGGGTGCAACAGAGAGCTTGGATAAGGCAACCTCACTTGAATTGTAAGAGACAGACAGATAAAAACAGGAATTTGGAAAGAGAAACCAAAGTACAAAAAAGGTTAATTCTTAGTGTAAGTGTCCAGAGAAAATTGCAGCCAGGTTCAGATATGAATTTCTTAGACCATGCCTGAACCAGACTGCAATATTCCAATTTTGTATCTCTTTTTTTTAACAGTTGTTACTTTATATTGTAGACTATATCAGTGGTCCCCAAACGTTTTGGCTGTGCAGACTGGTGACAGCAGAGCTGGGATGGAGAGGGATGGTTTCGGTACATATGGAACTTCTCCTCCTTACCTGCTGCTTACATGGTCCAGTTTCCAACAGGCTGTGGCCCGCTACTGGTCCAAGGGCTGGGGATTGGCAACTCCTGAACTATACGTTTTCCTCCAAAAACATAAGGCAAAGGTTTGTTTATTTATGAGCCAGGGTGGTGCAGCAGGTAGAGTGCTGTACTGCAGGCCACTGAAGCTGATTGTAGATCTGCAGGTCAGCGGTTCAAATCTCATCACCGGCTCAAGGTTAACTCAGCCTTCCATCCTTCCTAGGTGGGTAAAATGAGGACCCGGATTGTGGGGGCAATAGGCTGGCTCTGTTAAGAAGTGCTATTGCTAACATGTTGTAAGCCGCCCTGAGTCTAAGGAGAAGGGCAGCATAAAAATTGAATAAATAAATTTATATATATATCTTTTGCACATGTTGCTAAAAGAAATTCAAATATCATTTCTACATGTATAGGAGATTACATATTTTGGGGGGGGGGAAACCACAATTATCTCAAATGAACAAAGGAAAATAAATGTTTTTGTTTGCCATCTATTTCTAGGATGATCTCTATAGCTAGAAATAGGAATCAAATATATAACTATTGATTTATTACAGCTTTTCCTCTAAACAGCTCCATGGTTTATAAGCTTCAGGAATGCCGGGGAATCCATAATTCACACAGCCACACATTCTCTCTCTCTCTTCACTAGCTGAGGATGGTTTTATCTTTAGAAGTCTTTATGGAACAGAGAGGCTGTGACTGGTCAAGAGTAAAAATAGTTCAGAGTTTTCAATGGCTGCATTCCTGATTGGAGCCTGAAACCCTGAATCAGGACTCCACACTCTTAGACCGTACAGGACTGAACAAGGAAGCTGTGCGGCAGAAGGCAGGAGGGCAACTTGCAGCCTAGGTCGGCAATGAGTCACCCCACAACTTCATTAATCGTCTGGGAAGGACCAGTCCTGCTCTTACATTCCCAGCAAGGTACCAGTGACATTGTTTATGCTGAGTAATTTCTACGTCAAGTCACGTGTTGAAAAAAAATTATACTGCAAACAACCAAGTTTGAACTAAACAGTTTGATTGATTTTTTTCCCCTCCTTTCCTTTGGTCCTATTCTTTAGAGGCGATGTCGTTGTTGCTCTTGTAGAGGCCTATTTTAGATACGTATTCTTGGTTTCAGCAATGTTTTCAGATAATGTTTTCCTTGGGAAGGCTGTGTGTACGTTTTTCATTCTGGGAGATCCCCAACAGGTCTCATTCTGTTGAAAGCAGGTTACGAAGGCTACCCAAAATATTTTTTAAGCAAGATCATTTCTGGAGAAATGCTTTCCAGAAATATTTTCAGTATGTGTTAGAATAGAAAGTGAGAGACTGGTTGAGGAACTGATTCTAAATTGGGTATGAGAAATATCTAGTGCATGGTATAAGGTAGCAGATAAGTGCCAAAAATATTTGGTGGAACAACAGAGGAAAATATAATTTCATGCTGTAGCATCGTATTGGAAACAGTGCTTTCTTTTACTTTTCATGCACGTAACTATGATAAAACTTCTTTGTGGTGGGTTTTGTCTGTTTATTGCTTTCTGGGGGGGGGAATGTAAAGTTGGGCAAGAGTCAGATAATCCTTCCTCCCCCAAGTAATTTTTTTTTAATTTTTTTTACTTTTGCTTCCTAGTATTTAAAGTACGATTGCAAATAGAGGAAAGAAATGACAGGTAGTCTTTGTCTTGCAACCACAACTGAGCCCAAAATTTCTGTCACTAAACGAGACAGCCGTTAAGTGAGTTTTGCCTGAATTTATGAGCTTTCCGGCCACAACTGTTAAGTGAATCACTGCAGTTGTTCAGTTAGTAAAACGGTTGGTAAGTCTATCAGGCTTTCTTTTTAACTTTGCTTCTCAGAAGGTCTCAAAAAGGGGATTATATGACCACAAGACACGGCAACCATCATAAATATGAGTCAGTTGAATTTGATCATGTGGCCATAGGGATGCTACAATGGTCATAAATGTGAAAAAACACTTTTTCCTATGCTGTGGTAAGTTTGAATGGTCACTAAATAAATTGTTGTAAGTTGAGTACTACCTGTATATTTACCATATTTTTCAGAGTATAACACGCACTGGAGTATAAGTCACATTTATTATTTATTTATTTATTTATTTTTATTTTATTTATTACTTAGATTTGTATGCCGCCCCTCTCCGAAGACTCGAAGACTTTACTTATTTATTAATCAGATTTCTTTGCCGTCCTTCTCCTGGGACTCAGGGCGGCTCACAATAAACAAATACAAACCATGAAGAAATCTAACGTTAAAATATTCTTAAAGTCTCAGTACTAAAACACATAGATATCTAATGTAAATTATACTCTAAAATCACCTATACATTTAAAAACCAATCATTCACATTCATCCTATCGTTCTTAGTTTTAGCACCTAAGTTTTGGGGGAGGAAAATAGGGAAAAATATCTACCTACCAGATATTCATTTAGATAGCATCCTTAGTCTGGTCAGCTTCTGCACATTATTTTATCCCCTGGTTAGGGCTGAAAAAAAATCTCTGGAGGGAGTAGCAATGAAAACAAGCCTGCAAGCTGGTAAGAGCAGGGAAGATAGTTAGCATCTGGGTTGGGCTAGGGGGGGGGAGCTTTGAAAATGCACCCAAACTTTAAGCCTCTTTTGGGGGGGGGATGTGTCTTATACTCCAAAAAATATGTTACTTAAGACTGAGACAAAGCAAAATAATTAGAGTGGAGTAAGAAGAAATTTCCAGTCTAACAGAAGACATAGTGATTTGTCAGTGATCGCTGTGAATAGTAAACTGCTGGATGATCTTAAGACACAATGTTCCTAAGGCTTGATAGAGTGAGACATTTATCATCAACCAGATCAGTTCTTACACATTTTTCTACAGGAGGTTCCTCTCTCTCTTTGGCATCTTATCAGGGTTGAATGACTGACTGCAAAGGCACACAGGGTGGGCCACATATAGAGATTGCTGGAAAATGCACATAAAGACTGCTGAAAGACCTGCAGATAGACATGAGATTTAGTTTGGGTTTACTGAGACTCTGCATAGTTGTATCAGAATGCATGTTCAGATAAGTCCTTGACTTATGACCTGTTGCTCAGTGACTAAAGTTATAATAGAGCTCTGCAGGACTACTTATGACTTGGATTCCAAGTTTCAAAGGCCAGGTCTTCCCCGTGGTTATGTGATCACATTTTGAGTGTTTGTAACTGGCCCATATTTACAGATTTTTTTTTTGTAGTGTCCCATTGTCATTTATGATGGTGGGGGGGGAGGTTGGGATGGAATTCAGCATTTACTTTTGGTTTCCATCCAAAACAACCCCACCCACTGAGGACATCAGATTCACTTAATGCCACGGCATTCATTTAGCAGCCACCGAAAAAATGCTCATAAAATTGGGCACAATCATATGGTGAGTTAGTTAATGACCAGTACAACCATAAATCTTGGCTCAATTATGATTGTAAGTTGATGACTACCTGTGTTATATTCAATTCCTTAATCAGGGAGCCCCCTTTTTAATGAATCTGTAATTACATGACCCAGAAGTGTGCCCTTTAGTATTTCTCAGATTGTCGTTAGCATTTATTTATAAAATGTATATTTGTATTTTAGGAAGGGACCAGCATAAATTTTGCTTTGCATGTTAGAGGGATTGTATGTAGAGTGTGATGGAGTGTTTGAATGTATTCAGTCCTGTTTCAGTTACTTTCGCTACAGTTTTGGAACTGTGAATGCGCGCAGGGTACATCAGCGCATGCACAGATAATCTGTGATGCTGTCCAGGTGGGTGGGCGGAGCCAAACTGTGGCGAACAGATAGTAACCAACCACTGATTCAGTCCTCAGAAGATTGAATCATATGAAGGTTTTCTACTAGCACCAAATGATATCACATTAAGGCAATAGACCAGACTGATCACTTGCTCTAAAATATGGCTATACTTCATTATGCCTGATGACAGTTCATTAGATGTGGTGCTTATATTTTTATTGATCATCAGAAGACAGTGCAGTCATAGCAACCATTTATGTTGTGAAAAACTCCACTGACACATGATATTGCCATAACTTTCTTCATTTAGGAGTAGCCGTTCTATATGGGTTTGTGAAGACAGAATTAATAATCTTACACTTAGCATTTCTGTTGATGGTGAGGAAGAGGGTGAAGAGAAGAAAGAGGTTTCATTCACCCCCAGCCACTGTTTCTTGATACTTTGTTGTGCCGCCAAAGCATTTTCCCTTAAGGATTGAAATAATGTCTGGTATGATAAGCAAAGCATTGGCAGTTTTAGCATGGGTGTTGCATGTAACCCAAATTTTTTTCTATTCATATCCACAGGGTAAAGGAGGAATTGTGGTTTTATGTTCAGAGTCAGTTCTACACCTTCAGACGTGGAAAACCTTGCTCAAGTGACATATGTTTCACACCTCGTTTGCAAAATATTGGTATTTCTTAAAATCTCTCCAGTGGGTTACGTCCTCTCCTGAGACATTTTGGGAAGCAAAAGTAATCTAGGTTATTAGACAATACTGTAATTACAGAGTGATAACTAGAGGATTGTCATTTAACTGTCTACTGACATTTCTGCAATGCACTGAGCTTGTTCTTTTTTCTAAGCACATGAATGATTTGGCAATTATTTCAATTTGTATTTGTGTGTCCAAAGTAAAACACAAATATAAGAGGTTTGCATAATTAGGTCTGGTGCAAATGATTACATTCAGTGAAATTCGCAAGATCAGGAATGATTCTTTCCTTGTAATCTGCAATTCTTTCAGAAGCTAGTTTAGGTTTTTCTTATAGGTTTTTATCACACCATTCATGCATCCACTCTGTTAGGAGAGAAAAATTCTAATTTGTAACAAAAGCATTTACCTAATAATGCATACATATAATGAACAATATATTCAAACTGGTTAAAAATATTAATTTTTTTAAAATGCTATGATTTCTCATTGTAACTGTGTCTAAGCAAATAGTTCATTTAAAATAAACTACAACACAACATTAATCAGCATACTTAAACTGATTGAAATCATTCTACTGCCAATATATATCTAATTTCGTAGAGAATCTTGGGAATATTCACTTTTGCTATATTATACAGTTGTTGGCCAGGTTGTAAACAGGCAAGAGATTATCTCCCCATGTGGTCGACTTTTTTAGAAAGATGTAATCATCCAGGCAATTAGACAGATACTACAATTACGAGATAACTAGAGTACTAGCTAAACACCTTATTAGGTTCCTTAAATGATTTCATCACAGATAAATATGACAATTAGCAGTATTTTGTTGCATTTGAAACTTAAATCCTTGTCCTTATTGTAATGATTCATAACAAAATGAATTTAGAATATTGCGAACACGACAAGTTTACTAATTTTATCAAATTGCAACAGGGTTAATAAAAAAATTTAAAAACGAAAAAGAACAGAGCAGTGAATATTTTGGGGTTTTAGGAAATCATTATGATATACACATTTCTAAAGATATATTCATGGCATTGTATAGCACAGGTCTTCCATCTGTGGTCCCCGAGAAAATTTGTTCATACATATAAATTATATGAAACATGATGCCTAAACTTTCATATGCAACTATAATGAAACAACAAGTTCATCTCCAGGAGTTCAGCTAGGATGAAACAAGGGGGATAAGAAGCACCTGTATAACTAGCTCTTACTCTGCATGACTGCAGAGTGGAGGTGTCAAGTTGTTCTGTAATTCCAAGAACTTTAGTGCCAGCAGATGAAGTTTAAATCAGCACTCTCATTACCAAGTCTGAATGCTGTAAGACTTGATGGAATTTATACAGATATATGGCAAGCAACAGAAGCTGAACTGGAAAAGTGTTTAACAAAATCATGCTGGCAAATCTGGAGAATGATGCAGTAGCCAAGAAGTTGGAATAGGTCAGGGTAAGCAAACTTGGCTTTCTATGACTTGTGGACTTCAACTCCTAGAATTCCTGAGCCAATCATGCTAGCTCAGGAATTCTGGGAATTGAAGTCCACATGTCATAGAAGAGGCAAGTTTGCCTACACCTGGTATAGGTCAACTACACAACAATGCCCCCCCCCAAAAGGCTTAATAGAGTATGCAAGCGGGGAGGAGGAGTAGTGGTGATGGCAGTGACCTGTGGCAAGAAAGGAGGAGAATATCTATTCTTTAATTATGCGGAAACCATGGGAAATAGCTAGATTTGGTTTAATGTCAAGAACATAAGAACATAAGAAGAGCCATGCTGAATAAGGCCAAAGCCCATTGAGTCCAGCATTCTGTGTCGCACAGTGGCCCACCAATTGTCCATGGGGATCTTGAACAGAAAGAGAAGGCAAGACCCTTCCTTTCTCCTGACCCCCAACAAATGGTACTCAAGGAAATCCTGCCTGCCTCAATAACCACTGATACACTTGGCATCCATGAATCTGTCTAATCCTGCCTTGAAGCTATCAAGGCTGACAGCTGTCATGACCTCTTCTGGAAGTGAATTCCATAAACCAACGACCCTCTGGGTGAAGAAATATTTCCCTTTATTTCTCCTCACTTTCTTACCTATGAGCTTTAGGGAGTGCCCCCTTGTCCTAGTATTGTTTGATAGAGAAAAGAATTTTTCTCTATCCACCTTTTCTATCCCATGCATGATTTTATACACTTTGATCAAGTCACCCCTTAAACGCCGTCTTTCAAGGCTGAAGAGACCAAGGCGTTGCAACCTGGTATCATAAGGAAGGTGCTCCATTTCCTTGATCATTCTTGTTGCCCTTTTTTGCACCTTTTAAAGTTCCAACTGTCGAACCCAACCAAGCCAGCAAATTGATATGATCAAATCTCTTTAAGAACAGCTTTATTGAGTCCATAATTTTGCCACGCAGAAAAGCAAAACCAACTCTAGCTACTTTTCATGGTTTTTGCGTTATTGAATAATAAATATTCTTCTCCCTCCTTACCATAGGTCACATTGTCCAGTTAGGTAGTTCTGGTGTCTCCAGGGTAACTCCTTCAGGTCTCCAGCAAGCACCTGTTGAGATTACATTGGCTCCACAGCCAAGGTAACCTTGGGCTCCCTGATTTGTTGTTATTTTCTGGTCTCACATTCCAAACCTCCCCCCCCCCAATATGTGGCAAGCTGAGAAATGGAAAGATGGGTGTGGCAGCATAGGTCCATTTCAAAGTTGGCAGGTGGTGGAGGTGGGTAGGAGGAGGAGGAGAATCAATCTCCAATATAGATTAGTGAGATACATAGAAAGGGAGGTGACAGATGTTCAAGCTCATTTTAGAAAAAGCTGAGGAAATATATACTGAAACTGAATGCTGAGAAGAAGTCAGTGTGTGCTCTATTGACCATAGAAAGGCTCAATTATGCCAAACTGTGCAATGTTTTTAGGATAATGGGAATCATAGCTCTACACACAGGGTGGGAAGCCACTGGATAGAATATGGTGAAACATATTGGCTTCATCTTGTAAATTTAATTTCTCCTTATTTATTCTGTGGGCTAAATATATATTAAAAAAGGCTGGATTGAAAGACAAGCCAGTTAAAACTAAAGTAAAACTTCAATAGCCTACTGATGACATCACTATAGTACAGTGGATCTATAATTTCTGGTAATGAAAATAAAGAAATTGTTATTTTTTTAAAAAATGGAACTAAGATTAAATATAAAGAAAGTCAAACTCATGACAAGTATAATTTATCAGACTTATAAATGACAATGTACATGTTGGTGTGATGAGCACAAAATTTCTACTGCTAAGGAAAAACAGTCGTTGAAGTGAGTTTTACATCCTTTTAAGACCTTTCTCGCCACATTTATTAAGTGAATCATTGCAGTTGTTAATTTAGTAAAACGGTCGCTAAATTAATCTGGCTTCCCCATTGACTTTGTCAGAAGGTGGCAAAAGGGGATCACATGACCCTGGGACATTGCAACTGTCATAAATATGAGCCAGTTGCCAAACATCTGAATTTTGATCATGTGACCATGGGATCATCAGTATGAAAATGGTAATAAGTCACTTCTTTCAGTGCCCGTTGCAAGTTCAAACTGCCACTAAACAAATGGTTGTAAACTGAGGACTACCTGCATTAAAAATGTCACTTTCATCAATGAGAACTGAGCTATGTTTGCTTTAGGCATAATGGGTTCAAAAAAGAGACGAGACATTCCTTAGCTACTTATAGTTATAGTTTATAGTTCATTAGATTTGTATGCCGCCCCTCTCCGAAGACTCGGGGTGGCTCACAACATAATAGTGATACAATACATTACAAATCTAATAGTAGAAGTTAAATCAATTTAAAAACATTAATACATAGTAAAATCACTTATACAATCATACACATTCAACCAAATCCATCATACAGTAAGGCCGAAAACATAATAAAAAGGGGGAGAAGGTGGTAATTATCCCCAGGCCTGGCGACAAAGGTGGGTCTTCAGCATTTTACAGAAGGTGTGGAGGGTGGGGGCTGTTCGAATCTCTGGAGAGAGTTGATTCCAGAGGGCCCGGGCCGCCACAGAGAAGGCTTTTCCCCTGGGTCCCGCCAGCCGACATTGTTTGGTCGACAGGAGCCGGAGAAGGCCAACTCTGTGGGACCTAATCGGTTGTTGGGATTCGTGCGGCAGAAGGCGGTCTCAGAAATATTCTGGTCTGATGCCATATAGGGCTTCATGTGCATAAGGTCACTTGGCTTAGGGAAATACTGAGTTTTATCTGAATTACTATACTTCATTGACACCACTGTCAAACTATTCACTAAGGCTGCATTACTATTATTATTAGTCTTCTCATTGTTCCTGTCACCAATCTCCCCCCATTTATGACTATATGTCTTAACTTGTTGCTTGTATCCTTACGATTTATATTAATATTATTTCCTGATTGTTTATTTGTACCCTATGACAATCATTAAGTGTTTTACCTCTTGGTTCTTAACAAATGTATTTTTTCCTTCTATGTACACTGAGAATATATGCACCAATGACAAATTCCTTATGTGTCCAATCACATTTGGCCAATCAAGAATTCTGTTCTGTTCTATTCTATTGTTTATTTTGATATGAATCGAGAAAAAACTCCCTAATGGTGAGAACAGTTAACTTACCTTCAGAACAATAACTTGCCTTCAGAAATTGTAGGTGCTTCATCACTGGATATTTTAAAGGAAATACTTATGTGAATTGGTCCAGGGCCGTAATGTGGAACCTATGGTGCCAGCTGTGGCATGCAGCGCCCTCCCTGATGGCACGCGAGCCGTCGCCTCAGCTCAGCTCCACCATGCATGCAAGCGCGCCTCCTGCCATCCAGCTGATTTTCAGGTCTCTGTCACGCATGTGCATGCATGGGGGCTGGGACGTTGCCAGAGACATGCACGCAAGCATAGTGGGATGGTGGGGGTTGCACATACATGCATGGGGGTTTAGTGCACATGGTAGGGCATGCAGGGTGTTGCACATACATTGCATTATGGGTGCAGGCGCACAGACTGCTGTGCTCTCGTGGGAGAAATTTTAGCACGTGATGACAAAACGTTTAGCCATCACTGGTATAGGATCTCCTGCTTGAGCAGAGGGTTGGACTAGAAGACCTCCCAAGTCCCTTCCAGCTCTATTCTGATTTAAGTGCAGCATCTCAGCACTCCTCTTTAGAAACCCATATGCCTTGCCAGCATCCTTCAAACTATTTCAGATAATATTGTGCTGTAATAAGCTCTAATATTGTGCTGTACTATGTTAAGTTTTTTTCCCCTTGTCTTATTCTGCATGGTAATCTTTGATATTTAAGCTTGATTCCTTGTCTGACTGCTTAGCATTTGTGGCTGTTGCTGTCGTATAAGGTCGTCCTGCTAGCACTTCCCAGATGAAAACAGAGAAACGCAAAGGAATGGAAAATATTTTCTTGTAGAATCACTTTTTGCTGAGTATTTGAAGATACCTCCATTTGCTGCTACGTGGACAGTAGCTTTCCTGCCTGTGCTTCAGATGCCTTAGTCAGTTAACTGTTCTATGCATACACACAATCAGCTTCAAAACAATTCTTGCCATAACTGATAATGCATGTTTGTGTTGACTGTTGTTTTTAAAGTAGTGATACTAAACTATTGAACTTGTTTCGTTTCTGTTGCCTTATTCAATTTTAACATGTGTCAGAGAGAAACAGTGTTTTTCAACTTGATGCCTTCCAAATGAACTGGGATTCACAAACTGCAAATTCTGGGAATTATAGTCCCAGCACAGCTGGAAAGAACAAGATTTGGGAAGGATTTGATGGAAGGATTGAAGCACCCAACCACCTCCTCTCTTAATTAGCAATCTCAGGGCATATGCTGTCTAGGAGATATGCTATTCCTAGCCAGAAATTTCATCTCAGAACGTAAGGTCCTGTTATGGATCATGAGCTAAGAAATGTATCACATGAGACAAGCGTGCTCACTCTCACGTTTTCTATCAGGCTTTGGCATAGCTAATAGTTGGAGAGGCTTATCCTAAAGATGAGTACTGTACTTTTTTTTTCCAGGAAGAGAAAGAAAGCTGCTCAGGAATAAAACAAAAAAAATATCTATTGCATGATAAGTTAATGGAATATTAAGAGTAGATGGTGAGCTTCCCATGAAAGTGAATAATGAGTAGGAATGGCAACAAAGCTCCATTGCATTTCTAAAGTTGGAGGCAGATCTGAAAGTTAATGCCATTTAGAGAAAAGCTCATGTGGAAATCTATCACTCAGAGATGCTGGGTAATCGGTTTTTTCTTCAATTATATAATGCCACATAAAGTATTTGCTTGGAGATCCTAGAGTAATAAATACAGATGGCAGGTACTTAAATGAATTGTCTTGTAAAAAGGTTGCTGCGAGGCAAGAAAATGAAACACAAAATCTTGCTGCTCATGCTCCAAGGTGATGGTGAGGCAAAAGAGCTGCATAGCTTCACTTTCAATCTTTATTTTTCCAATGTCCTTCTAATTCTCTATGGCACATTTCTTTGAGGGAGAAGGTGGGTCAAGGTTTTACATTAATCCACCAGTTGCTTTTACTTTTTGCCTCATATGGTAATATCGCAGCATCATGTCATAACATGCTGCAAGCAGCTATAGTTGTATACCTCATCTATGTTGAGGCATTCCTCCTCTGCAGATACACTTTTTAAAATAATTGACAAAATTCTCAGTTATGATGTCAAGTTTCTTTGTTTACATTTTCCGATCCACTCAGTTGTCACATAATAATAATAATAATAATAATAATAATAATAATAATAATAATTATTATTATTATTATTATTATTATTATTATTATTTATTAGATTTGTATGCCGCCCCTCTCCGGAGACTCGGGGCGGCTCACAACAATAGTAAAAACAATATTATGGCGGAACAAATCTAATATTAAAAAGAAGCATATAAAAACCCTATCATATTTTAAAAAACCAAACAACACATACTGTTCTGTCTGGTTCCCCCCAGACGCCAACACCAACCAAAAGGAGTATCCAGACACACTGGTAAAAAGCAAAGGCAGTTTATATAATTGAAAGCAAACACAGGTAACAAAAACTGTTCTTACAGACAGGAACACTATGAAGCTTCACAGAGGTTTCACGAAGGCCAGGCAATAAAACAGGATTCTTGCTGGCAAAAACAACGCTGGAGATAATAAAACCCATGCCTCCCCCAAGTCGTCCAGACTTCTAGGCCACAAGCCAAGATCAGAGACGCCAAGAATCGAAGCAAGGTCACAGGACTCCCAGTTGATAACTCTCCACAATACTGTAAGGGCGGGCCTGCCTTTTCAACCCTGCTGAGGAGAACCACACCCAAACCCAGCTGTTGCCAATTCAGGGATGGAAATACCTTTCTAATTGGCCCCGTCTTTGAGCTGCACGTCGCTGCCTCATGTCTATTATAGCCTGTGCATCTTCATCCAATGAATCCAGGCTACTAGCTGGGGAGAGGCCCCCCCTGGGGGTCTCAGGCTGCTCTCCCTCCTCCTCTTCCTGACGTTCCTCTCCCCCGTCTGCCTGGTCCTCCCCTTCCTGTTCACTGTCCTCCTCCTCTGGGCATGGATCCGGCAAAGCTCCAGCCGGTCCCTGAGGAGCCTCAGTCTGAATCACAACAACATACATACCAAACATAAATATAAAAAGCCTGGGGGAAGGTGTCTCAACTCCCCCATGCCTGGCGGTAAAGGTGGGTCTTGAGTAATTTATGAAAGACAAGGAGGGTGGGGGCAGTTCTAATCTCCGGGGGGGGGAGTTGATTCCAGAGGGGCCGCCACAGAGAAGGCTCTTCCCCTGGGGCCCACCAAACAACATTGTTTAGTCGTTGGGACCCGGAGAAGGACAACTCTGTGGGACCTTATCGGTTGCTGGGATTCGTGCGGTAGCAGGCGGTTCCGGAGCATGTTTTTTTAAAGAAAAATTCACCAACAATTTTTCCCATTTTTATGCAAGAAATGGTAGACCTTTCATTCTTACTTTATGCTTGTATTTTAAAATGTATTTGTAATTCTGATAAAGTTTTCCTCAGAAGAAATCCACAGATTTTTTTAAAAAAAAAAATTAACAGAACATAACTAAGCTGATTACCGATGGAAGGTTAATGGGAGTTAGCTTATGAGAGTTACTGAAAGTGTAAAATCCAACTGAAAATAATCCTGAGGTAATTTTTAAAATATTGCATTTCAGTAGCCCATTGCAGAGATGGATGTCTTTCCGTTTATTGTATGCGTCTGTAATTTTAGCAGCAGAAACTGCTTGTAGATTGCCCAATGCTGAAGTAATAAATGAACAAATGAATTGGTTTAGGCAAAGAAAATCTATTAGGAAATATTGTTAATATAACAAATAAAAATGATCAAGTTTGAATAACTATATCCTTTGTTTCAAATTCTTTTCATCTCTTCTTGTTTGTTAAATTTTCAACATCCTCGCTTTAAATATCATTGTTTACATGTTCTTTTGAAAAGTATTCTTTTAAAAAATATTTTCCATTGTTGTTTTGTGATAATCCAGCCAGCAGCTAATAGGAATGGAATATGTACAAAAAAGAAGTAATCAACAACAAAAATCAACAACTAGATTTATTATAAAACACTTGCATTCATACTCTTCTAGATTCTGTTGGGAAAGCTGTAAATAATTTACATATACAGTATTATATTAGCATCTTTGGCAGCAATGACTAATGAGCAATCCTTTAGCTGAAGTTTTTTGGGGGGAAATAGAAAAAAAAAATATCCAATATGTCTGAACTATGGGGAGGTTGGTTTTTCATTGTATAACTTGTTCAAATGTTTGAAGAGAGGGATTAAATTAAGTACAGAGCATTAATATCTTTACCAAAGGAGTAAAGTTTGGGCATACTATATTACTTTTTTAGAGCTTTACTCCTCCATACCTCTTGACAAATATATCTTTTTCTTTTATGTACACTGAGAGCATGTGCACCAAGACAAATTCCTTGTGTGTCCAATCACACTTGGCCAATAAAGAATTCTATTCTATTCTATTCTGAATGAGTTTGTAGGGATGATACTGATCATGACTGCTGATCCTATTAGTTAAAGTGTCCAGTGTCCAGAGTTCAGTATCTAGATGCTAAGAACTTCTGAATTCCAAATGCTGTGAAGGAAAACCATCAAAAGTTGTTTCTCTCATTTTGTGCTTGCACATTTCATGTAGCCACCTGGATAAACATGGCTAGAAAGAAGATGTTAAGATATTCATGAACTGGGAGAGCCATGTTAACAAGATCAGCCAATGAATAGGCATAGCAACTAAGTCAGCTAATAGGAGTTAAGCACTTCTGAGTCTGTGCAGTAAATCGAAACTGACAACTTAAGCTTAAGACTGAATGTGGTTCAGCCCACTATGTGCTTGTCTGCTCTGCTGAAATGAAACTAACTCTCCTGCTTGTGTTTATTTGAAGATATAATCTACTTATGGTATATATATTACTATGCTTATAAAGAAGTTAATGAATCCAGCTGAATCAGTCATCTATATGTGTTTCTGGAAATTGATTTGTATACAACAAACTCTGGTAGAAGATGTTAAGTTTATTTATTTATTTTATTTATTTATTATTAGAGTTGAAAGAGACCTTAAAGGTCATCAAGTTCAACCCCCTGCCTGAGCAGGAAATCCTACAGCACCCCAGCCAAATGGCAGTCCAATCTCCTCTTGAAAATGTCCAAAGTTGGGGAGTCCACAACCTCCGCTGGCAGGCCGTTCCACTGGTTGATCGTTCTCACTGTCAGGAAATTCTTTCTTATCTCCAGGTTGAATCTTTCCTTGGTCAGTTTCCAACCGTTGTTCCCCGTCTGGCCCTCTGGTGCCCTGGAAAACAGTGTGTCCCCCTCCTCTCCGTGGCAACCCCTTAAGTACCTGTATACAGCTATCATGTCCCCCCTAGCCCTTCTTTTTACTAGCCTATCCATGCCCAGTTCCAGCAACCTTTCCTCGTATGACCTGGTCTCTAGTCCCCTTATCATTTTAGTTGCTCTTTTCTGCACCCTCTCTAGAGTCTCTATATCTTTTTTGAAGTGTGGTGACCAGAACTGGATGCAATGCTCCAGGTGCGGTCTGACCAGGGCCTTATAGAGTGGTATTATTACCTCTCTGGTCTTGGAGTGTATCCCCCTGTTCATGCAGCTTGGGATTGTGTTGGCTTTTTTAGCCGCTGCTGCACATTGCTGGCCCATGTTTACCTGGTTATCCACTAAGAGTCCAAGATCCCTTTCACAGTCACTCATGGTGAGTGTGGTTTCACCTAATTTGTATGCATGTTTTGGGATCTTTTTGCCTAGGTGCAGGATTTTACTCTTCTCTACATTGAACTTCATTTTGTTCGACAGATTGACAGACGTTTGGTCAGTTTAGCAAGTGCCTTGCTTTCTCAATTCGCTTTTTTTCTGAATTCAGTGGAAACTGCCAAGTGCAGAGTCTTGCTGTCTCCAAATCGCAACTCAAAAGAAAGAAATACTATTACAAGGCAGCTAATGCAACTTTAAATTTTAATCAGTTTCATTCATCCTTCCATTAGATCCATATTTCAGGTTTCCTCCAGGAGCTGTGGCAGCATTCTTAGCATTCTCTTTCTCCAATTTCCCCATAATATAATGCTGTGAGGTAGTTTAGGCTGAGCGGTGCTAGATGGCCAGGAGTCATCCATTGAGCTTCTATATAATTGATGATTAACTGGAATTCTCTGAGCCTCTTCCTATCATCACGCACAAAATTTCGGTTTTGATGTTAGCAAAACACACAATGAATCTTAAAAGTTTAAGCACCCTAAATAACTTGGTGTGATCCATAATGTGAACACTTGCTTGCTTAGGACTTTTAATGACTTTTTTTTTTTTTTTTTAAAGAAACAATTCCCAACTTCCAGAAGGACATCACTGTCTTTGTGAGAATTGTCTATTGTTGCTTTGGGAGAATTACCAATTCTTCAAATAACTGGCGGAGTCTTGGCCCATGACTGATATTCATGTATTTTGATGATATTATCAAGAATGCTTTTATGAATCCAGATAATATTCTTCACCATCATTTCCTCTTTTATTCTGCATTCACAAGAACTTAATAGGGAAAACCCATAATATCCTCTAGCAAAAACTAGAGAAGGAAATTCCACTCTTGCGGCATACAAATCTAATAAATTATTATTATTATTATTATTATTATTATTATTATTATTATTCACCGCAGACTAGACATGAACATCAAGGCTACGAATACTAAAATTACTTTTTATTATAGGGTTACAGCAGAGGTCCCCAACCTTTTTTGCACCAGGGACCGGCTTTAAGCTAGACCAGTTTTCCATGGCCCGGTGGGGGGGGGGGAGGAGCTAGCTGTCAGCGGCGCCGTAAAAGGGGCGATCAAGAGAGGAATGGGTGAATGAATGGACGGAGGGTGGGAAGGAAGGAAGGAAAGAGGGAAGGGACAGGAACAGAAGAAGGGTGCAAAGGAAGCAAGGAAAGGTGTGAAAGGGGAGAGTAAGAGAGGAAGGAGTGAAAGAAGGGAATGAGGGAGGAAAGAAGGGAGGAAGGAAAAGGAAAGCAAGAAATGGAGGGAGGAAAGGAAGGAAGGAAAGAAAGAAAGAAGGGGGGAAGGGACAGGAACAGAGGAAGGAAGCAAGGAAACTTATGAAAGGGGAGAGTAAGGGAAGAAGGTAGGAAGGAGAAAGAAAAGAAGAAATAGAGGAAGGGAAGGTAAAAGAGAGAAAGAAAAAGAGCAAGAAAGAAAGCAAGAAAGAGAAAGAAAGAAAGAAAGAAAGAAAGAAAGGCAACTTCAAAGAAAGGCTCACTGAGCATCTCTCACTCTCTCTCTCTTTCTATCCCTCTTTCTTTCTTTCTTTCTCTTCCTTTCTCTCTCTCCTCTTCCTTTATCTCCTCTCTCTCTCCCTCTCTCTTTCTCTCCCCCTCTCTCCCCTTTCCCTCTCTCTTTCTCTCTCTCCCTCTCTTGCTATCTCTCCCCCCTTTCCCTCTCTCTTTCTCTCTCTCCCTCTCTTGCTATCTCTCCCCCCTCTCCCTCTCTCTTTCTCCCTCTCCCTCTCTTTCTCTCTCTCTCCCCCTCTTTCTCTTCTTCTCACTTTCTCTCTCTTGTTTTCTTTCTGTCTCTTTTGCTTTCTCTCTCTCTCACTCTTTCTTGTTTTCTTTCTCACGCTCTTTCTCTTGTTCTCCCTCTTGCTATCTCTTTCTCCCCCCTTTCTCTCACTCTCTCTTTCTCACTTTCTCTCTATCTTGCTGTCTGTTGCTCTCACTCACTCTCGTTCTCCGTTCTTCTCAGCGGTGACGCGCGCACGCCCTGCCCGCCTCACCTTTGCGAGAGCACTTTCGCCCCGGGCTCTCAGCAAGGGGGTTTGCAGGAGAGGTGGGGCCGGCGAAGGTGATATTCAATGTCGGGGGTGCACAGGCGGTTGCACGCGCTCCCTATCTCCCTGCTAGCCCACTCGGAATATTCAAAATAAGAAAAGCCTTCGCCGGCAAAGGTTTTTCTTATTTTGAATACTCCGAGTGGGCTAGCAGGGAGATAGGGAGCGCGTGCAACCGCCCGTGCGCCCCCGACATTGAAGACCTCCGCTGAGAAAAGCCTTTGCCGGCATTTCCTCTCGGCGTCAAGGAGGCGCAGCGGCGGGCGGAGAGAGGGAAGGGGGGGGCAGCGGCGTCCCTCCTGGCCTTGGCGGGCCGCCCGACCCTCCCCACCTCCTGCAAACGCGGCGGGCGGCGGGGGGAGAGCGAGGAGCCGGTTCCGGCGGGCGCGGGGCTTGGCTGGCTGGCGGGGGGGAGCGCCGCTGGTGGTGCGGAAAGGCCGAGGGGGCCCTGGCGCCGCGGACCGGCTGAAAACCCCCAACGGCCCGGTGCCGGTCCGTGGACCGGCGGTTGGGGACCTCTGGGTTACAGTAACAGAGTCTTGCGATTCTGAATAGACCTCTCCCCTTCCTGCTTCTTATTGAAAGAAAACTAGGAACAGTCCAGTCTGAAATGCTTGCTCAAATTTCATTCCTGCTTTAGACTGAGGCTCTGTTATGTGACTGTTGCCTTTGCTGCTGCTCGTTCTCCTCTTTCTCAAGGATATTCTCACAGCCCATTAATCAGAACAATGAAATGAAATAGGCAAAGTTGATAGAAGGAATACCGTAATAATAATGATGATGACAATAAAATCCCATTCTTCTGTAAAAGACAATTCAGTCCAAGAAAATGGAAGCAGGAAAGTGAGCTATGCAGAGCTAGCATATTGCCCCCACAATCCGGGTCCTCATTTTACACACCTCGGAAAGATGGAAGGCTGAGTCAACCTTGAGCCGGTGATGAGATTTGAACCACTGACCTGCAGATCTAGCAGTCAGCTTTATTGGCCTGCAGTACTGCACTCTACCCACTGCACCACCTGATATGATGATATCATATCAGGTGATACGATACTATCTCAGCAGCAAAGAGAAACTCACACCAGCCTTGCACAGGAAATGATAACTTTGTAGTCCAGGGATGGGTTCTAACCAGTGAAGGGCTGCCCATTGCTGGCGCTACCCGTGCACTCCTGAAGGTGGCCCCCTGTGCATCCGGCGTGCACATGTGCATGTGCCGGTGTGAGATCTGGCTTCCTGCACATGCAGAGAAGCTCATTCTCATGCAAAGATGCTCATGCATGGGAGATTTTGCCAATTTTTGGCAATTTCTTTGCTTCTGCGCATGCACAGAAGCAAAAAATTGCTGGAAATTGGCAAAATCTCTTACACACGAGTGTCTTTGCACTAGATTTGGCTTCCTGTGCATGCGCAGAATCTGAATCCTGTGCCGATGTGCATGCCCAGCTGCCGGTCAGCTGGAGCTGCGCATGTCACTCCATTATTCCAACAGGGACTGCGCATCTACCGGCTGCAGCTCAATAGTGGTTCTAACTTACCTTGCTGCCAGTTCGCTTCCTCCCACGCTACATGGGCACAGTGCCACATTTTTAAAAATAAAAATAATCAAAAACCAAGATTGTGATGCATGCACAGTGCTGGCAACTCAGCTTCTGTGCATGTGCAGAAGGGAGAAAATGCCAAAAAAAATTAAAAGGGGGGGGGCAGCACCACAGACTGGCACGACCAAACCAGTTTCCTGACATCTTCATGACCTGACCAGCAGTTTGCTACTGGTTCAGGAAAACGAGGAGAAACCCACCTCTACAAGGCCTCTACAAGGCTGTGGGAATTAAGGTTTTCCAGGTGTTTTTCCATGAAAGACAACAGTACGGCATTGCTCTTTGATTTGGAGGACTCCAATTATAGGACTGAATATCCCAATGACTCACTCTGAACCATATTGTCATCAATGTCTTCTACCGCACTTGGAAAGAGATCCAAGAGCCAGGAGTCAATATGTTCTTACCCACGTGCTTCATGATAATATTACAGAACTCTCAAAAGTCAGGATAGGCAGTATTTCTCTTTGGAGAAACCAGATTACCGTATTTTTCAGTGTATAAGACACACCGGTATATAAGACGCACCTAGATTTTAGAAGAGGAAAACAAAGAAAAAAGTAATCTGGACCAAATGGTGTACAGTAGTATTAAATAGTAATAGTAATAGTAACCTCTCCAGCTATGAGGGGGTGGGTTTTTCTGTGGGAAATGTCTTCTTTCCTTCTTTCCTTCCTTCCTTCCCTCCCTTCCTCCTTCCTTTCTTTCTCTCTTTTCCTCCCTCTCTCTTTCCCTTTTCTTTCTTTCTCTCCACTTCTCTCTCTCTCTTTTCCCTCTCTCTCATTCTCTCCCTCCAGGTCTCTCTCATTTCTGTGTACCTTTCCCTCTCTCTCCCCCTTTTCTCTCTTAGTGGAGCCTCCGGGAGCCGCTCGCAAGGAGGATTCTCCTGGGTGCATCCATCTGCAGGGGAAGCCTGCGATGTGGCGCTGATCATCCCGCGGGAGGTGCCTCGGCTCCATCAGCCCCCACTCCAATCTCCCGCCTTCAGGGGCATCCCCAGGGCTGAGCCATCGGCGTCCCGGGCTGCCAAGGGGGGAGGGGGCCTCGGCAACATTCGGTGTATAAGACGCACCCAGTTTTTGATGCACTTTTTTGAAGTAAAAAGGTGTGTTTTATACACCGAAAATACAGTAGTTATTATTAAGCACAGTATTCTCTGTTGTATGTTTTCTTATTGTGTATTTAATACTGCTTTCTCATAACCATTAGTTTGTATTCATGAAAGAGATTCTTGGAAATTGTCATTTTCACTAGATAAAAAAAAATAGGTACGAGCAAATTGATTTTTCTAGATGAGGTGGAAAGCTTGTTGTCTAAACAATCCCCCTTTCAGTGGGTTAGTGCAGGCTATGTTTCCTGATAAAAATTAATCGACTCTTTGTGTGATCCTCTCCATTGGCTGTCTTTTTCTGGTCTCAGATCAACTCTAAATCAAAGCAAGGTGCCTGTCTGCATCTCTAGCCATCCAAAAGCCAATTGGAAGCTTATAAACCAGGCATGATGGCAAATCGTCATTTTCTATTATTTTATCTAGCTTATGTGATCGGCGGAAATATATAACCTTTCAAAATAGATGTTCCTTTCTTAGCTTTCCTGGCTAAAAGCGCTTGCATTTGTCTTCCATACATTTTAAAAAAACGTTTCTTGTAAAGCCCTAACAACAATCATGCTATGCTACAGCAATGCATTCTATTGGTTTGTTAGTCATTGTGAAACGGAACAATTCCTTGCAGAGTGGACTGCCTATTGACAAATTAGAGGTCAGTAAGGGGTGTGCATAAGTGCACCAGAGTGCCTTCCGTCCCCTGTCCTAATGTTTCTCTTTTACTAGTATCATGTATATAAATATTATATCTTTGTATACCATCAATACATACATGACAAAACAAATAAATAAATAAAATAAAAATAAATAAAATAATCTTATATTATGATAAATCCTAGCATTCTGGGGGGGGGGAGGGAATAGATGGAAGGAGAGAGAATAAGTTCTTTCTGCAAGTATAGTGTCTTCCAAGACTTGGGGAGATTTATTTAATGTTTTCCTTCTGTGGGGAATGGAGAGGGATGGGGATACAATAGTCAGAGACTGTAACACTTACATGTATGCTCTGGTGCTAGTAAGAAAATTAGCATGGCAACTAAAGTATATTTTGAATCAAATTTGACTTCGAACAGCATCATGGAAATATAGGATCCATGCCATTTGCTTGGTAATATCACAGAGGTGACTTATCTTCCCTTTCTTAGTATGCCTGTTTAATTTCCCACCCTACCTGCAGAAATTTCTGATAATCTTCTGCCCAAAGACTAACCATTCTGATTCTTCTTTGCTAAGTGGAATTTGTATTCGTCACCTGCATTTAAAAGGATGTCAAGTAATAGCCTTAGCAAAAATCTCTGACTGTGGCATTGGAAAGTTGTGCTTTGCAGTGCCTTGCTATCAGACATGCGTAGAGAAGAGTGAAAAGACCCTTAGATCTTATTCAGCTCAGTACTGACTTGGCCGTGGTAGTCCTTGCCCTTTTTTTTTTTTGCAAACAATTGCCTTTACGGTTTCAGAAAGCAGGCATATATGCATTCATAGCTACTCCCTTGCAAAGAGAATCCTTTAAAAAAGCTGTACAGTGGAACCCCGACATAAGAGCTGCTCTACTTAAGAGCAACTCGAGATAAGAGCTGGGAGGGGAGAGATATTTTTGTTCTACTTACAAGCCCAAATTCGAGATACAAGCGCCAAGGAGCTGTCTCCTGAAGCCAAACGCTAACTTCCGCGTTCGGCTTCAGGAGACAGCTGCGAAGCGGCGCGCGTGATTTAAAAGGTTGCAGCCGGCCTGGGGGGCTCGGGGGGGTGCTTGCAGCTTTCTTTCTTGCTCTTTTTCTTTCTCTCTTTTACCTTCCCTTCCTCTATTTCTTCTTTTCTTTCTCCTTCCCACCTTCTTCCCTCCCTCCCTCCCTTCACTCATTCCTCTCTTACTCTCCCCTTTCATAAGTTTCCTTGCTTCCTTCCTCTGTTCCTGTCCCTTCCCCCTTTCTTTCTTTCTTTCTTTCTTTCTTTCTTTCTTTCTTGCTCTTTTTCTTTCTCTCTTTTACCTTCCCTTCCTCTATTTCTTCTTTTCTTTCTCCTTCCCACCTTCTTCCCTCCCTCCCTTCACTCATTCCTCTCTTACTCTCCCCTTTCATAAGTTTCCTTGCTTCCTTCCTCTGTTCCTGTCCCTTCCCTCTTTCCTTCCTTCCTTCCCACCCTCCGTCCATTCATTCACCCATTCCTCTCTTGATCGCTTAAAGCCGGTCCCTGGTGCAAAAAGGGTTGGGGACCTCTGTCCTACAGGATTGGGTGGCAGAGAAGTTGAACATATGTAAATTTAAAAGTTTAAAGAAAGTTTACAAGTTAAGTGAAAGAAACTTCATTATTCATTTATATGTACATGTACATTTCTTCATTAAAAACATGTCTTTCTGCATAATTTAGATTAACTTTGTGAGTTTTTTGAGGGCTGGAACCAATTAAAATTATTTACATTAATTCCTATGGGGAAAAGTCGTTCGAGATAAGAGCTGCTCGACTTAAGAGCCCAGGTCCGGAACGAATTAAACTCGTATCTCGAGGTACCACTGTATAAATCTTTCTTATTTACTCTTATTGGTGTCTTATAACTATCACTTTGTTGGTTGTATCTTATGATTTATTATTATTATTATTATTATTATTATTATTATTATTATTATTATTATTATTATCGTCATCGTCATCGTCATCATCATCAATATTATTTATTAGACTTGTATGCCGCACCTTTTCGGAGACCCAAGGCGGCTCACAAAATACAGTACAAAAACAATATGTATACAAATCTGTATAAAAACTATAAGTTAAAATCCCATTACCTTAAAAAACAATCAATTTACTCAATCACATCCACACATAACATTTAATGGCCAGAGAGGGGAGGGGCATTATCATTTATCCTTTTGTTCCTTGTATGTACACTGGAAACTAATTCCTTGTTTACATTTGACACACTTGGCCAATAAAGAACCTATTCCATTCCATTCCAGTCCAGTCCAATCCAGTCCAAATGAGTGTGGCTGCACAATTGTCCCTGCAGAGTGAGGGGGAAAAGATGTAGTCTGCTTTCTCTTTATTTATTAAATTTATATGCTACTCATCACACTATTCAAGGCAACGTACGATATGATAAAGGCAGAAATGTAAAATCATTAAAAACATTCAAATTAAAACAAGGAACTAAAACCAGGATGAGTGGTAGGTAGGTGAAATCTTTTTTATTCCATCAGCTTAATGTGCCCGATCTGGGCCCCTAATCAGTTAGCAGAGTCAGGTTACGAGGCCTTTCTGGAATGGCAGCGCCGGACTTACCCGGCGGCAGGCTTTGCTGGAGGGACCGGGAGACACGGTCCCTCATGGCGGCCGCCATTTTGGATCCCGGGCGAAGTCTCGCGATGCGAGACTTCGCTCGGGAGGTCAGGCCTAATTGGCCAGGCTCCTGATTGGTCCGGGCGGGGCCTGCTTGCCCTATATAAGGGCGAGCAGGCCCGGGGCTCTCCCTTTTCGCCCGGACTGCAGAGCCTCGAGCAGACACCCGCCCGCCCTCCCTCCCTATTTTGCAGTGTGCTTAGGGGTCGCCCTTAGGGGGCCGAATGGGAATTTTTTGCAGTTCTGCCTCTTAGCCGAGCTGTTTTTTCGCCCATTCCACACTGAGGAGATGGATGTGCGGTTAGGGGGTGCTTGCATTTATTAGGTTAATTGGCTTACCTTTGGTCATTTGGGTAGGCAGGTTAGGGGCGGAAAACTGGGGTGGTTTAGCAACCACGCGTTCTCCCTTGGGCATCTTTGGGGATGATTGACAGGTTCTCCGCAAGCTCATGGAGGGAGTTTCTGCCTGAGCAGCTGGGGGGAACCTGTCTTTGGGTCCTGCACCTTTAATTCCCGGATTCGGGTTAGCCGGTGGGACCACCCTCATGCACAGCATGGCAGGGTCGCAGGTGATGGTCTGGCCCCTCACCTGGACTTGCATCGAGATACGCCCATGAGTTGCCCAGGAATGTTTTTTGGCATAACGTCATTTCCGCCCCGGAAGTATTTGTTTGACCCTGCAGGTCCATTTCCGGGTCATAGTTGATTATGCTAATTTATGCAAAGTGTTGAATAAATTATGCAAATTTTATGTTAATAAAAATGACCCAATTTAAATCCAGCTCTTGTGTCCGTGTCGTTACTCCGTCTCTCCAGCAAAACCAAGAGGTTTGGGGCAGATCTCACCTCCAATGGCAAGATGTTCCAAAAGGTGGGAGCCAAGCTTCTTCTCCTGGATCCCCAACAGCTAAAATTCCTTGATTGACATTCTGCCAGCACAGGTGGGACCAACCAGTCCCACTGGGATTTTATCATAGTATCTTTGTCCTCTGTAAATACAATGTAAGCTTTTTATTTATTTTTGTTTTAATTTATTGCATATGAAAAAAGAGCAACACATATGTTCCACTGATTAACTGAAATCTCTTGTACAAGACAAAAGTAGCCCCACATGTATCTTTATGCATTTTTATGCAGTTATATTCTTACACTATTTATATGAGGTCAGTTGGTTTAAAAATAGAAAAGTAAACATAGATTAGTATTTACAGCCCTAATTTCTAAGTAGGCCTTGGATCAGCATTCCTGGTCGTTAAATATTTGTATGAATATAGAATGAGAGATAATCTCGCCAAACCAACTGTTTAATAGATGGAGAATTGGTGTTCTTCCAATTTTCAAATGTAGTGTGATTTTTGTCTTAATTATGAAAGTATGCATTATTCATTTTTCTTGTACTTCTATTAGTGTTTGAATCATTGGTATGTAAAAAGAACATGAACTTATATAAAAGCCAATGACTCTTCCAGAATGAAACTAATGTATGACATAATTTCTGTTACAAATGACCGCTATTAGACCATATCATCCTATGTAGCAATGTTGCCTTTTTCTTGAAAAGATGTATAAATGTGTCCAAAAGACATGAACTAACATTTTGTTAAGTATAATTTTAAATTTACAGAACTGTAGCTTATATATAGATGCAAAAGAACTTTCCATTATATACGTTAGATTTATGATTCTTCATTCCATGCCTTGCTATCCCTGTTCAATGTATCCTAGCTGTTACTGTTGAACGTTATTAGGGATCTGTCATTTTGTAAAATGCATGTCTTGATTAATATATTGCCTTGAAAGTTTCAATATAAATAATGCTTGTGCTGCAACTTCTTGAAAAACTAAAACCCATCATTAAGAAATCTAAGAATTCTGTACTCTGCCGTGTTGCCATTTTCAGGCTAGGTTCCTTCAGGTTAACCTAGCAGGATCATAAACATTGAACAGGGTTGGATGATGTATTGCGTGCTTGTTTGCCTAGTCCAAACTGGATGCTTGTTTCTCTTGGTGCAAGTGGCCAAAAATCACACAGTGGCAGGTGGGAATGAATGGAATAGAATAAAAGAGTTGGAAGGGACCTTGTAGGTCTTATAGTCCAACCTCCTGCTCAGGCAGGAAATCCTACACCACTTAGACAAAGGGCCAACCGGTCTGTTCCTAAAACTCTCCTGTGTTGGAGCATTAACCCCTTCAGCCTGACAGCCTAAATGTTAGAATCTTTTCACCATTGAATTTAATGGTATTAGATCTTGGTGAATCTTTTCACCATTGAATTTAATGGTATTAGATAGCATCCAATGTTGAATTCTGTCAAGATTCTTTTGAATCTTAACCCTATAATTCTGGATGTTGGCTATTCCTGCCAGCTTGGTGTTATCTGCAGATGTAATGAGTTCCCCATCTCTCCCCTGATCCAAATCATTGTTGAAGATCTTGAAGAGTACTAGGCCTAAACAGAGCCTTAGGGTACCCCACTGCATATTTCCCTCCATGTAGATGCAGTTCCATTGAGAACTATACATTGAGTTAGTTGGTCAGCCAGTTATGAATCCATCTGGTGATGAGGCTATTTAACCTACATTTTTCTGTCTTATCAAGTAGTAGGTTGTGGTCTACTTTATCAAATGTCTTACTAAAGTCCAAGTAAATTATATCCATAGAATTCCTCTGATCCACTAATTTTATCATTTTGTCCAGGAATGCAGTAAGATTTGTCTGGCATGATTTATTTTTGACAAACCCATGTTGCCTTTTGGTTATTATTTTGTTTGCCTCTAGGTCTTCACAGATTCATTGCTTGATCATCTTTTCCAGAAGCTTCCCAGGTATTGTGATCAGGCTGATAGGTCCGTAGTTTCCTAGATCTGTTTCCCCCCCCCTTTTTTTTGAAGGTGGGAACTACATAAGCTCTTTTCTTGAATTTAGAACTTTTTTGTACTTGAGCAAATTGTTCATGCTTGGAGCTAGTGTCTCAAAGCAAGTGTTCCATGCCAAGCTCTCATATCAGGTTTATGTATTTTACAGATTTTTTTTTCAGATTACATTAGCAATTTTAATTGGTTTAAGACAATTACTTCAAAACACATATTGACTTTTGGTGAGCTCTGCTCTGTCTCTGGGTAGATTTCTTAATTTCTTCATGGGGCTGCCTAGTGACAATGCTAACCTAAATAGCTTTCTACTTTTCCTGATTCTTGCAGTTTCTTTTAGTATGGTGCCATCATGTCTGTTGATGCAGTAGCTAATACAGTTGGAAGGTGAATTATACACTTACCAAGATAGTTAGAACCTAATTTAGGATGGGTGTCAAACTCGCTGATATCAATATGACTTATGAGAGTGCTTTTCCAGTAGGCAAAAGCTTCTACTTTTTAATCTGGGGGGGGAGACCCCAGAAGGGCTGTCTGGATAACTACAATGCCGTCTATATAATAGAGAGAGCTCTGCAGGCTGTATTTCTGTGGGAAAGGGTGAAAAGACCAACCTTCCCTTCTCCCTTATTTTATCACTCATGACAATGTTCTGTCTGGGTCACTCCAGAAGCCAATACCAACCCAAAAAGAGAATCCAGACACACTGGTAAAAGGCAAAGGCAGTTTTATAAAATTCAAGAAAAACACAGGTAACAGAAAATGTCCTTACAAACAGGAAAATGCTGTATCTTCAGATATATCCACGAAGGCAAAAGTCCATGCAGCAATACAGAATTCTTGCTGCCAAGCCGAGGCTGTAGATAGCAGACCTACACCTCCCACGGATCTTCCAGAGCTGCTGGGCCACAAGCCAGGAACAGAGACGCCGAGAAACAAGACAGGATAATGCAACTCCAAACTGATAACACTCCACATGGCTTCAAGGGCTTGCCTGCCTTTTAAACCCTGCTAAGGAGGACCACACCCAAACCCAGCTGTTCCTAATTCAGTGCTGATAATACTTCTTTAATTGCTCTTTTCTTTGATCTGACCGTCTCTGTCGCATGTCAATGACGGCTTATGCGTCATCACCTAATGACTCCAAGCTACTGGCTGGGGAGAGCCCCCCCCCCCCGGGGCTCTCATGCTGTTCTCCTTCGTCCCATTCCTGATTTTCCTCTCCCCCGTCCGACTGTTCAGCCCCCTCCTCTTCGCTGTCCTCCTCCTCCGGGCATGGAGCCAGCAGAGACACAGCTGGTCCCTGAGCAGCCTCAGGCTGAATCACAACAGACAAGAAGTGCTGAGGACTGAGGAAAGAAGCCACAGAGAATTCCAGTTCCCATATCCCACCCATGGGATGATCTTCTACTGATAATTGGAACCAAAGGGCCATTCCACAGACTCAGTGTGGGTAGAAATCCTATCCTGCTTTCCTGCTAAGGCAGACTACACATCACTATTATGCTGGCTCCCACAACAAACAATCATGCAGTATTTTAATTATGTTGGGTGCAAGAGCCTTCAATTTAAATGAAGCACATCTACCTAACTGAAACAATTTGGTATAGTTATTAAAGGATCAGACCTGAAACTGGGTCCCACCTTAGGCACAAAACCAGGTGAGTGACCTTGAGCCAATCACTTATTTTCAGCCCTAGGAAGAAGGAGAGGGCACAACACTTCCAAAAAAACTTTGCCAAGAAAACTTTGAGGACTAGTCACTGGAAGTCAATGTACTTGAAATTTACTTGAAGGCAAAACAAAAGCAAATCACAACACACCGCCCACACACACACACACACACACATCTATCTACATCAATTAGTTGTTTTCAATAAGATAATTAAATCATATGTTTATTTTAAATGTTTCCCTTCTTAATTTCAGTCTCCAATACTACATTATTTCATCAAAATTGACAATAAAGAATAGATTTTAAGAATCTGGTAGGCAAGACATTAACTGGGGTATGATACTATTGCCAGAAAAAGCTCTAAATATAAAAATCCTCCATTTTCTGTATTTTAAAGGGTTAAGTTGAAAGGAATTCTGAAAATTCAGTTTGTCTCTGATGCAACTCAGGATATATATATATGTATGTTTTCATAGATTTTCACGGGTACAGGTATGAAGATCTTGGCATACTCGGGTTTCTTCCTGTGTAAGTTTCAGAGATTCCTGGTGATGTTTCGACAAAGTCCCACTTGTCATCTTCAAGCTGGTGCTTTTGGCTTTGTGCTAGGACGAACAAAGTTATACAAACACACACATGCATATCTTAAATCTGGAGAAGATAAAATTAAAAGGTCAGTATTGCAGGGTCTTATCTTTAATAATTTACTAGATGTAGGTTTTGTCATATTAATTCGTATTAATTCTAAAGTTTGCAGCAAATTTTTGCTTCCTCAAAACAGCAGGTATTTTTGTTTTTATTTCTCCTTGGTGCCAAATATTTAAATTCTATTAGGAGAAATTTAATAGTTGCAGACTAGAGTATTTTCATTTACAGTATTGCATTAAATCAGGGATGCACAGGTTAAGAGCATCGTTTTCAATTGTAGCTGAAGCTAGACTGAAAACATGGATGAGGCCAGGATAAAAGTTTAAAATCAATTGAATTTAAATTTAGTTCAGTTGAAGAAATTATATTCAGGCAATGTACTTGCTCCACATGTTACATTTAAAAAGACATCTGTATGGTAAAAAATTAAATTGTAGGACCCAGCACTAAAACCCAGTGCTTTTAGAGGCTGTGGAACATCTGAGGACTACAGATTGCATTCTGAATTCTAATAATAAAAGAGGGCCAATTCTAGTTGACAGTAGATCCCTAAAATACATTTGACAAAACCTATTATTATATGACCTTGTAGTTCAGAGAAAGCTGTGAATGGTCAAGATTGAGAGGGATACACAGTCTGTGGGGCAGAGCTAGATAGCCTATCAACTAGATAATTGGTTTTTTTAAAGAAGAACTGAAGAAGCTTCTTGGATGATAAGCAAAACGTCTTCAAATAAAACCAAGAAAGTCCAGTTGCCACTTAAAAATAACACTTTTGGGGGTTTAAATAAAGAAGAGTTTTCTGATTGAAGAGCCCAGCCCACTGTAAGAAATAATTTAAAAAATCAAAAGAAGAAAAATAGAACTTGAATTAACACCTGGGCAGCATCCTAAATGTGCATTTAGATCACATAGTCTTCTGAACCATAGTGAGACAAAGTTGTATTTCTGCTCTAATTACAGTAATTATTACTATATGTACAAATTAGCATATACAAGAATGGGTTGTGCAATTCTTCTCTTTTGGGATGATATGAAAGAAACCGTACTAGTTTTCGTGTGGAAATTATCCTCTACATTTTGTTTATGGGGATGATGGAAGTCATAATCTACTCTTTTAACTGATGGCAGCTATACTTCTCATATTCCTGATTTAGGATTATGCTAGCTATTGAATATAAATTGTATTGAATATAAATTATACCAAGCCATTTTTCTATTTTAGAAATATGAAGGAGGACAGCTGTCTGAATATACAATTGGCCCTATAGTAGGATCAAGAGTAAGCAAATATCTTAAAATGGCTCTAAATATTCAGCTGCAATTTATATTGATAAACATGTACAAAGTACAAAATTGAATATGTCTCTCTACCATGCTTTCCAGTTTTATAAAAATCTCTGGCTATGTTGCGACCTGTTAGTCGCCAGCCCCTCCAGTAGCTGAATCAGAGGAGGAGGCGATGTAGGAGTCAGGGTCAGCGTCAGGGTAACCTGGGAACTTCGAGGGAGAAGAGGGAATGGAGCTGGTAGAGAAAAAGATAGTTGTGGAGTCTGGGCCATCCATCAGCCCTCAGATGGAGAGTCAAGAGCCCCTAGGTTGTTCTATCTTGGGCCTACGCAGATTGAAAACAAAGGAGGAATCCACCTGCTGATATTTTAAATCAACATTTTTATATAGAAAGCATCATTTATACAAACCAAATTCATGCATGTGAGTTTATCTTGGCAGCTTCTCAGTGAGAGGAATTAAGAGATAGCAGTCCAGCGGCTAGGCTGTTGCCAAAGATCAAAGCTAATTTGCACATTCCTTTATGAGATAAGGATTCTCCAGTTTCACTGACTTACAGTTATAGCCTTCCAGCTTCTCTGCAGGCAGGGTACTTTTGTCCAAGGATTTTATCAGAAAAATAGCAGTTGGCTAGCATAACATGGAGGGAACCCCAAACCTCAACTGCCCCCATTACAAAATGTTGAAACTCCACCCTGAATTTCCCATCAGCCACCATTAAAATACCTATGGGGAGTGATCAACAATTCCCCAGAGTTAACAAACTACAGACTATTTCTTTTTCCCATACAAGTATTCTTGTATTTTGCTTAGTCTTCTAAACCGGGCATCTAACAAAGGCTCATAGTCTTCTTCCTCCTCCTCTTCCTCTAAATCAGACCCTACTGTCATTGACATATCTGTCACATCTGGTGGTCTTTCAGGTTCATCCAGGGCTATTTCTCCCTCACTCTCACTCTCTGCATCAGTGGCAAAACCACTGGCCCAGTGTACCAAGATGGGCCTGGTTCATCCTCCTCAGAATCTATTATTACCAGAGTTGGTCAAGGACCACTCACAACACAGGTGATTGATGAAGAAGGAGGAACAGCTGGGTCCAGTGCCTGATGCATGGCTGGGCAAAAGGCAGAGAAGAAGAGAACAGTGGAAAGCTGTGGGCCATTGGCCACCACTGGGGAAGGAAGAGCCACCACTGCTAATGAGGCCCCACCCTAGTTCTGGGAATAAAAGGCAGGGGGCGGAGATGAATAGTTGTGGCAGACAACTATTCATCTTCTGGAGGGATGGACTTGTTAGCATGTGAAATAAACTTTTTGCCAGGGCTACCGGCATTTCTAATAAAATAATCTTTTGAGTTCATATAAGAGGGTTTGTAGTGTTTGGGGAGCTGAGTCAGAACAGACTAATTATTATTATTATTATTATTATTATTATTATTATTATTATTATTATTATTAATTGGATTTGTATGCCGCCCTTCTCCGCAGACTCAGGGTGGCTAACAACAATGATAAAAAACAGCATGTAACAATCCAATTAATAAAACAACTAAAAAACCCTTATAATAAAACCAAACATACACACAAACATACCATGCATAACTTGTAATGGCCTAGGGGGAAAGAATATCTTAGCTCCCCCATGCTTGGCGATAAAGGTGGGTCTTGAGTAATTTGCGAAAGACAAGGAGGGTGGGGGCCGTTATAATCTCTGGGGGGAGTTGATTCCAGAGGGCCAGGGCCGCCACAGAGAAGGCTCTTCCCCTGGGGCCCGCCAAATGACATTGTTTGGTCGACAGGACCCGGAGAAGGCCAACTCTGTGGGACCTTATCGGCCGCTGGGATTCGTGAGGAACACAGATTGTTTCACTGGACAAGCCTTAAATTGATCCACAAAGAGGTATTACATACACAAGTACAAATTCAGTATTCTCATAGTCCATTTGTTTCATAAATGTAGACTATGGCACTGCTCTCAACAATTTGTAAAATATTTTCAAAAGTAAGCATGTCATGATAGTTGCTACATCTCTGGAAATAAGGTGTACACTCTGTATTGTGTCAATACCTGTCTCAATAGGGACAACATAACCAGAGGTGGCATTCAGGTGAGCCGCTAGTAGCGACCTGCAGGTGTGCCATCCTTTTAAAACACATTTTGAATCTGTGCACATGCATGCAAGCCACACACATGAGCAAAGCACATGCATGGAAGGTCACACACATTTGCGAACCAGTAAGGAAAGTAAGTGAATAGCCCTGAACATAATATCTCTCTCCGATCCATCCAGAGGTGGATTGTTAAGGTGGAATGCTGATGTGTGCTTGCTTCTGTGGCTCTGAGTGCTAGCAGAGTCCAGCAGAATTATGCTACTGCACTCCCATGTTTTGGCACTTTTTTTGCTTCCGCGCATACGCAGATCCATCCCAATGAATTATTTAGACGTAAGGTTTAGTGAAATAGATTGAAAGCTAACCACTCGTATATTTGTCTTGTCATACGCAAATTATCTGACAAGAAATGGGTCCTTTAAGGATTATTTCTTGGTCTTCTATGAGAGAAATCTGGTTTGGTTGACCATATTGATTGTGAATGATGGGAGTTCTGGAATAAGTAGCTAACTGAGGACAGCAGTACTCCTAACCTTATTTACTATAGGGGAAAATAAAACTCCCAGGGCTTATTTCTGAAAGACATGCCTAAAACGTAGACTTGTTTAATTCAGTCACACTTTTCAGTTAAATCCATTGGTGTTCAATGGTGAGTCATCAAATAAAGGTCAGCCAGAATTTTGTTTGTTGCAGTGATCAATCTAAAATGCCTACCCTTTCTACTTCAAGCCTTACTAAACATTGAACAGCCAAAAATTGCAAATTGTATCATCAAGAGTTGGCCCGAATCACATTTTCATGTTACAGTTTTCATTATAGTCTCTTCTTTGCGTCCCTTTGCAATTCTATCTGTCTCTTCCAGCAGCTGGTGGAGATCAGAAGGCTCTGGAATGTGGGAGATGTTGCTCAGCTGATGAGCTGCCAGGCTGCTTTGAAAAATGCAGGCAAGTAGCTGCCTTCTCAAGACTTTTACATAGCTGAGGCAGCTGCACCAGAATTTTGCCTCCTGGGCCACAGCCCACTTTGCTTCCTATGATCATATGGGTTCTGAAGACCTGCTTATGCATGCACACACTGGTTCCTTATTGGCATATCATCATCTAGCAAATTAAGTGCTCTTTTAAAGCCAGTGTTATCAGTCGCCAGATAACTCAGGAATATACCTACCGTATCCTCTTTAAGTTCTGATACCAAAGTTACAATGTATAAAGCATAATGCTTTATTGCAGGAGAGGCGGAGTAACGATACGGACACAAGAGCTGGATTTAAAACTGGGTCATTTTTATTAAAATAAATTTGCATAATTTATTTAATTAAATTATCATAATCAACATAATTAACTATGACCCTAACAAGGACCCGCAGGGTCAAACAATTGCTTCCGGGGCGGAAAATAACGTATAATAAACTTCCGGGGCAACTTATGGGCGTAGCTCCATGCTAATCCAGGTGAGGGACCCCTCCCTCACCTGAGACCATGCCATGCACTTGCATGTGGGAGGTCCCGCCGGCTACCCCCTAAAAGGGGAATTAAATGGGCGGGACCCAAAGACAGGTTCCCCCCAAATGCTCAGGTCGCCAATACCTCAAGCTTGGAGAGAACCTGTCAATCATCCCCAAAGATGCCCAACGGAGAACACGCAGTTGCTAAACCACCACCCAGTTTTCCGCCCTAACCTGCCTACCCAAATGACCAAAGGTAAGCCAATTAACCTAAATGGGTGCAAGCACCCCCTAACCGCTTTATCTATCTCCCCAGTGAGGAATAGGCGAAAAAAACGGTCATGGCTAAGGGGCCAGACCGCCAAAAATTCCTATTCGGACCCATAGGGCGACCCATATTAGCTCACTGTAAGATAGGTAGGGCGGGTGGGTGTCTGCTCAATTGACGAGTCCGGGCGAAAAGGGAGAGCCTTGGGCCTGCACGCCCTTTTATAAGGCAGGCAGGCCCCGCCCGGACACGTCACTGATCAGGCCACCCTGGCCTGATCATCGGCCGAGATCTCGCGAAATCTCGCGAGATCTCGGCCGAAACCAAGATGGCGGTTACGCCATGTGGCCGTTGTCTCTCTGAGCCTCCCGCAAATGGCGCCGGTGGGTGAGTACCACCGGCACTATTTTGTCTTGTTTGTATGTATGTATGCTTTCTTTCTATGTCATTTTGCTTTTATTAATGTAAATAACCAATAAAGATATTTTTTTTAAAAAGGACACACCTTTTTCCTCCCTAAAAGATGCTGATAATTAGGGTGCGTCTTATATTCTGAATGTAGCTCCCCCCCCCCAAACCCTAACCAGGTGCTAACAATATTCCCAGCTCTTACCCGCTTGCAAACTCTTTCGTTGTTAACTCTCTGCAAAGAAGAATGTTTTCCAAGCCCTAGGTTTTTGCAGGGTTTATTCCATTGCTCTACTTGCGCCAACTGTTTCTTTCCAGGTGCTAATGATGTTCCCAGCTCTTACTGGCTTGCCAGCTCTTTCATTGTTACTCTCTCAGAATAAAGGCTTTTTTAAAACCCTTAACCTGGGGTTAGAATAATGTGCTGAAGGTGACCAGACTAAGGACTCTAGCCAGATGAATACCTGGTAAGCAGATTCTTTTCCCTATTTTCCTCCCCCAAAACTAAGGTGCCTCTTATACTCCGGTGCGTCTTATACTCTGAAAAATATGGTAGATGTTTCCAGAAAGAAAGAGAAGGCATAGATTATTAATGAATTGATTCCAAACTTCTAGAAAAAAATCCATAGAAAGTAGTTTAATTTCTATTAAACAGAGTACCAGCTTTCCTAAAAGCTTGCCATTTAGTAGTTCATCAGCCAACCTGTGACAGGCTTACAGCCTTTGCCTAAGGAAAAGTGCCAGGATATATTGTAAAAACAATTCATGAAGATTTTTTTTCTCTTTCACTGGTCAGCCTCATCTTAGATTCCTTTGCGTGCCCTATTTACGTTGGTGGCAGATGGCTTACAATTCAGTGGATTGCTCAGCACGCAAGACAAAGTGATCACGTTTGAAGTCTCATTCACAGTGGTCACTTGGCAGAAGGCATTCAAGAACAGATTACTTCATACTTGCTCTTTAGGGTTACTTGCCAGGTTTCCTTCTGGTTACCACAATTAGTCTTCATGAGGAAGACAATCCATCTTTCCGTAATAAAAATTGAAACTACAGTGAAGTGGGATATATTCCAAGGCAGGCCTGGAAACCTGGAACTCCAGGAAGGCTTAGGCCTAATTTATGAGGACTTAATGTTCAATAGCACAATCCCTTTCCCAGCAATTAATCTAGCCCTTTGGAAGAAGAGGTGTATTGATTCTTTGCAACTTGTTTGGAAGATACAGAGTCAGAAAAGATGGTATCAGAAACAAAGCTAAAAAAGAATGCAACAAGAATTGTCCAACTTAGAGGCAATATATGCCTGACTTGGCTTTCTTTGCTCTTATCCTATCAGTCACTTGTTCCCAGCAAACTAGTCTTGTGGGAATGTAGTTTTGAGCATACAGAATGAAACTTAACTCCCCCTATTGCCAAAGGAATTTAGAAACATGGACACAACATACCATAGTTAATGTAGCATCTGATGGTCTTATTCCCCCTGCCAAATACTGACTTGATTTCTCCTTTGCTCTTTTCTACACATCAAGGCTCTCTTCAGTTTGGGAACTCCTATTCCTCTTTAGCAGGCCTTGGAGTTCAATAACTTTAATAGTTATGTATTAGTGAAAAGAACCTTGGGTATTTCAGGGCTTCAACCAAATGGTTTGGACTTTGGTTGAATAGCTTGTACTCTTCAACATTATTGGCTACCAGTGTGATATGTATTTGTGGATGGACTAGGACTGGGGAGATCCGCTGTATAAATTTGTTCCAGTCCAGTCCAACCTAAGCAATACTAGTTGTGGGGGTAACATGAGAGGCAATACTAGTTGTGGGGGGTAACATGAAAGGCAATACTAGTTGTGGGGGTAACATGAGAGGCAATACTAATTGTGGGGGTAACATGAGAGGCAATACTAGTTGTGGGGGTAACATGAGAGGCAATACTAGTTGGGGGGGGGGTAACATGAGAGGAGTATTATATTTGCCACCTTGAGCTTCCAAAAACAATAAATAATAAAGCCATTAAGTGGTCCTTTGGTTAGTCAAGCCAAAGCTAAGAGCTTGATCTTTGTCTAGTAAAGGAAACAGCATCTCCTGTCCTCAAATATATTTGACTTCAGCTACTCATGTATGGCTTCTCCTGGACCACAATAACTATATTTGATGATATCTAGGAATGATTTATCGGTTGTACTCAGAACAGTCTCTGAAGTGTGCAAATCATTTTTAAGGAAACTGCAAGGGATTGTATTTTAATAAAGTTCAAATAACTTGCTGGATTCCAATCTGTTTTTTTTTAAAAAAAAAACACTCACAGAAGGTGGATATATTAAAACAACACTGGAAATCTCTTCAGTATTCTGTAAAAGGATTTAACCCTTGTATGCTGTTCGAAAAAAGTTCCTAGTGATATGTTCGGGTCACATACGACCCGGACAGAAAACACTTCATTTGAAGTGCTTATGTTTGGTCAATTTGAAAACTTTTTTCACTTGGAAAGTAGTCTGAACATTTCTGCACACAATGATATGAAAATTGAAATGAAAAAATTAATCCTTATTGGTTTATTTTGCACATAAATGTGCTGCCCCCCCCGTTTTTGTGATTTTTTTTCAATTTATGGATAGTTTTGCTTGCAAAATGCATTCTATTTTACTAAAGTTGGTGTGGGATTGGTAGCTTGAACATTACTGCACACAATGATATGAAAATTGAACTGAAAAAATTAATCCTTATTGGTTTATTTTGCACATAAATGTGCCTCCCCCCGTTTTTGTGAAATAGTCTTTACTTTATGGATAGTTTTGCTAGCAGAATGCATTCTATTTTGCTAAAGTTGGTGTGGGATTTGTAGCTTGAACATTTCTGAACATAATGATATGAAAATTGAACTGGAAAAATTGATGCATATTGGTTTATTTTGCATATAAATTTATTTCAATTTATATAAAAATTATGCTGTTAATTTCAAACTTACATACTTTTTTTTAGTAAAATGGATTTCTTTCATAAAATTAGTTATCTGGCTACAATGTGGTTGATTTTCAAAAGGATATTCCAAATATTTATAGACAAATATGTATAAACAGTGACAATAATGGCACACAGCAAGGCCGGGGGGGGTGGCCCTTTTGTGGCAAAAATAAACCAATAAGAACCATTTTTTTCAGTTCATTTATATTTTTCTCATGTTCAGAAATGTTCAATTTAGTATATCAAACCTTTTGGGGGAAAATTCCTTAGGGATTTGTAGCCTTAAAAAATATAAATTGACACGAAATTCAGAAAGGATGGGGGGAGGGGCTTTTTGATCAAAATAAAAATATAAGTCTCAATTTTTCCAGTTCAATTTTCATATCATTATGTTCATAAATGTTCAAACTAGTTTTCCAGTTGAAAAAGTTTTCAAAAAGATTAAATTCAAGTACCTAAAAAAAATATTTTTGGTCCTGTCATATACGAACAGAAACAGATTTGAAGTTATGATTTTTTTTTGCCCAGAAAACAATTAGCCACCACCCCAAAAATATTTTTTGATGACCAGCATTGCTAAATTGAGTAAATGAATGCCTAAGATTTTAAAGAATATTTCGGATTTGGAGCATAAAAAAATAAAAAGTGAAAATGATTGCAAGCAGCCGAGGGGGGGGGGAGGCCTTATTTCTGATGTTAAAAAACCAGTAAGAATCATTTTTTTCAGTTCCTTTATATTTTTCTTATATTCAGAAATGTTCAAGCTACCAATCCCACACCAACTCCAGTAAAATAGAATGGATTTTGCAAGCAAAACTATCCATAAATTGAAAAAAAATCACAAAAACGGGGGGGGCGGCACATTTATGTGCAAAATAAACCAATAAGGATTAATTTTTTCATTTCAATTTTCATATCATTGTGTGCAGAAATGTTCAGACTACTTTCCAAGTGAAAAAAGTTTTCAAATTGACCAAACATAAGCACTTCAAATGAAGTGTTTTCGGTCCGGGTCGTATGTGACCCGAACATAACATTAGGAACTTTTTTTGCTCAGCAAAAACTAAGCCCCCCACCCCCCCAAAAAAATTCTCATAGAGAGAACCCCTGAAATGATGAAAAGTCATGAAATTTCAAGTTTCAGATATGCAGGGAAATTTTTTTACAGGGACTCAAACTTGGCTTCGGGTCGCATACGACCCGAACAGAACAGCAGGGTTAAAACTGGTTTCAGGTTTGGGGGCATATCTTCAGTGAGTTTAGGGGTAGTGATTTCTGACAGTCTCAAAATGGGTGAACAGTGTGATCAAGCAGTAGAAAAAGCAAGTAGAAAGCTTGGCTGCATAGCTAACGGTATAACAAGCAGGAAGAGGGAGATTGTGATCCCGCTGTATAAAGTGCTGGTGAGATCACATTTCGAATACTGTGCTCAGTTCTGGAGATCTCACCTACAAAAAGATATTGATGAAATTGAATGGGTTCAAAGACGGATTACAAAAAGGGTGGAAAGTTTTAAGCATAAAACGTATCAGGAAAGACTTAATGAACTCAATCTGTATAGTCTGGAGGACAGAAGGGAAAGGGGGGGCATGATAGAAACATTTAAATATGTTAAAGGATTAAATAAGTTTCAGGAGGAAAGTGATTTTAATAGGAAGGTGAACACAAGAACAAGGGGGCACAATCTGAGGTTAGTTACGGGAAAGATCAGAAGCAACGTGAGAAAATATTTTACTGAAAGACTAGTATATGCTTAGAACAAACTTCCAGCAGATGTTGTTGGTAAATACACAGTAACTGAATTTAAACATGCATGGGATAAGCATACTGTATATCCATCCTAAGATAAAATACAGGGAATGGTATAGGGGCAGACTAGATGGGCCATGAGGTCTTTTCCTGCCATCAATCTTCTATTTTTCTATGTATCTATGACTCTTTTCCATAGGGAAGAATAGGGAAGTCATAGCTTCAGGGACTCCCTGAGGATCATACTGCTGAAATTGAGTAGCAAAGTAATTTCTCTCTGATTTAGAATTGGGGGAAAAACAATGAAAATCTAGTGTATCAATCCTCATAGTGTCAAACTTCATCCTGCCGCAGCTGTAAATCTTGGCTTTCCAAGTACTAAACCTTTCTTTGGGTACTGACTAACTTAGCAGCAGTCTAATAGCCATGCCTCAGCTAAATTAGTTTCTTTACTCCAGACAAATTAAAGTTCATACATCCAGAGGTTTTGCCGGCTGTAACACTGGTGCTCTGGGAACTTGTGAGAATTCTCTGAATATTGCAAATTGTCGGGATCAGTTCAGATCTTTGTAGGTATTTGACACCTTCAAGGTGATGATGACAATGTTGGAAAGTGTTCCTGATGGCCCAAATCCTTTTGGTAAAATGTCAGCAATTTTTGGCTAGAAGGTGCTGGTTGTGGGGGGGGGGGGGACCCTGAGATTTAGTTCAAAATGCTGGAAGGGATTGTAAAAATACACTCCAATTACACTCCAATGTCAATTGAAGTATCTGTCATAAATTATTATTATTATTATTATTATTATTATTATTATTATTATTATTATTATTAATTAGATTTGTATGCTGCCCCTCTCCGTAGACTCAGGGCGGCTTATAGCAATGATAAAAACAATATTTAATGACAAATGTAATAGTTAGAATCTAAAATAACAATAATACATTTAAAAAGTCTAAAAGACGAGAAACCCCAATATATAAAAAACATACATACATTCATATCATACACATAAATGGGGCAGGTGGGATATGGAGGATGGGCTGAGAGTATTTGAGATGAAAGAAGGATTATTGGCATTCAACTCCCCCCCCCCCCCCCCCGGGAAAGTGACCCATTTCTTGCTAACACGAGACAACAGTATTAATGCAGGAGAATTAGGTGGTAACGATTTAAAATAAAGACAAGAAGTTGCTGCCTTTTGAATTCTAATTTTGTTTATGTACAACTGACATTTTAAAAAGATCTGTGCATGAATGTTAACAAATGTCAGTTATGCAGAAAAGCCAGCACATAAAAGAACAGTGCTGCCACTGCCAGACAATGAGGAACAGATGCCGTGGCAGCAAGAAGGAAAACAAAGCGGCAGGAACACTGAAAATTAACAAAGACCTGCCTGGTAGAATATGCCCATGCTGACAAACCCATACTGTCCTCTGGTCAATATCCGATCAGAGGGTAATATTCAAAGGGTTTTTTAAGCATACAGAATTAACATGTGCCTGGATTCATTTCCTCCTCGTATAAACGTGAAGTTGCCAGGAGGGTTTTTTTCTTCTTCAGTAATGGAAAGAAAGACATAATCGCATAACGTACAGCACTACTAGACACTGTCTAAAATGTCCTCTATAAGGTTCCTAAATGACACATAGAAACATAGAAGACTGATGGCAGAAAAAGACCTCATGGTCCGTCTAGTCTGCCCTTATACTATTTCCTGTATTTTATCTTACAATGGATATATGTTTATCCCAGGCATGTTTAAATTCAGTTACTGTGGATTTACCAACCACGTCTGCTGGAAGTTTGTTCCAAGCATCTACTACTCTTTCAGTAAAATAATATTTTCTCATGTTGCTTCTGATCTTTCCCCCAACTAGCCTCAGATTGTGGCCCCTTGTTCTTGTGTTCATTTTCCTATTAAAAACACTTCCTTCCTGAACCTTATTGAACCCTTTAACATATTTAAATGTTTTGATCATGTCCCCCCCTTTCCCTTCTATCCTCCAGACTATACAGATTGAGTTCATTAAGTCTTTCCTGATACGTTTTATGCTTAAGACCTTCCACCATTCTTGTAGCCCGTCTTTGGACCCATTCAATTTCATCAATATCTTTTTGTAGGTGAAGTCTCCAGAACTGAACACAGTATTCCAAATGTGGTCTCACCAGCACTCTACAGTGTTCCCTCGATTTTCGTGGGTTCGAACTTCGCGAATAGCCTATACCACGGTTTTCAAAAAATATTAATTAAAAAATACTTTGCAGGTTTTTTTCTATACCACGGTTTTTCCTTCCCGATGATGTCATACGTCATCACCAAACTAATAATTTTTGCAAATAAATAACAAAAAAAAAATATTGTTAATAAATAATTATGTTTATAAATATCAGAATCACTAAGTGTCTTATTCAAAGGTGAGTACCAGTAATAATGGTGAGTAAATGGTTGTTAAGGGAATGGGAAAGGGTAATTTAGGGGTTTAAAGTGTTAAGGGATGGCTTGTGATACTATTCATAGCCAAAAATGGTGTATTTACTTCCGCATCTCTACTTCACGGAAATTTGACTTTCGCGAGTGATCTCGGAACGCATCCCCCGCGAAAATCGAGGGAACACTGTATATAGCGGGATCACAATCTCCCTCTTCCTGCTTGTTATACCTCTAGCTATGCAGCCAAGCATCCTACTCGCTTTCCCTACTGCTTGACCGCACTGTTCACCCATTTTGAGACTGTCAGAAGTCATTACCCCTAAATCCTTACATTTCTTCATCTGTTGTTGCTCTTCATCTGTGCTTTTCATAGAAGCTTTCACCTTGGTTTTCAATAGTTTTGCCACTATTGAAGGTGTTATACAGATTCTGTGCCGGCCAGTGAAGGGTTGCCGGTTCCTGCCACTACCAAAGTGCTCTGTGCGCTGCTCTGTATCTCCAGCGGGCACGCACACCTGCCCAAATGAGATTGGTCTCCTTAGGGTCCTGTCGACCAAACAATGTCGATTGGCGGGTCCTAGGGGTAGAGCCTTCTCTGTGACAGCCCCGGCCCTCTGGAATCAACTCCCCCCAGAGATTCGCACTGCCCCCTCCCTCCTTGCTTTCCGAAAGAGCTTAAAAACTCATCTTTGCTGCCAGGCTTGGGACTTTTAGATCTTCCCCTGACCACTGAATGCCTTAGTATATCTGCTGAATGTTTGGTTAATAAGTTAATTGTTTGGTTAATCTTTTCTTTTAATTGTTTTTAAATTGTAGTATTAATTGGATTACATTATTGTTTTGTTTTCATATATGCTGTGAGCCTCCCCGAGTCCTCGGAGAGGGGTGGCATACAAATCCAATTAAATAAATAAATAAATGTTGTTTCTGCACATGCATAGGGAGCAAAATCTCGCAAGGGACCATGCGCACTCATGAGATTTCAGCAGGGTATTTTTTGCTTCTGCACATGCACAGAAGCAAAAATAGTCAAAACTCTCTGAAATCTCACACATCTGCAGGTCCTCTTGTGACATTTTGTTTCCTGCACATGCGCAGAAGCCAAATCTTGCTCTGATGCGCCCACCTGATGCACATTGCCATTTTCCCTACTGGAATGTCCATCCCCACCCCGGTCCAGGTAGGAACCCAATATTGATGGCGATGCTTGAAGCATGAAAAAAAAAAGAGGTCCAAATATTTTTTTGCTGTGGTTACTGGTTGTTATCAGCTGCAAATTGTAACCCTCTGATGTTGCTCAAATAGCCCCCAACCAAGTCATGTATTAGTTTGGATTATACTTTGAAATATTGCAAGGTTTTATTCTCCGAAACACCTCAGATTTCAAAATCAGTATTCAGGTTGTGTTTGATGCTGTAAACTCATGATTTTTGAAAGCTTCTGAGAAATCAAACTTTTTGATGTCTCAGGAAACGGAAAGACATCTAATATAAGTGAGCTCTTCTCAAGTGTTTGACTACGTCTCCGCACTTCAAACATTTGGAAAGAATTGTTCTGGTCAGACATGTACGACAGCAAAAGCGAAAGATGGAAAAAAGGTAAAACGGTATTCTGTCTTTAGATAATGTCATGGAATTCTGGCTGCCAGTTTTTCCTTTGCAAAGTGGATTGGAATGGAGCAATTGGTAAGGATTTAAGAAAATGGTGCTTTTAAGGAATGAACCATAGTTCAACAATTTCCACTTTTAAGACTTCAGTTCAATCTCCTCACTGCAATGTATATTGATTGATCAAAGCTAGATCTGTGTTTAATCTATTACATAGATAGTCCTTGATTTATCACCACAATTGGGACTGGAATGTCTGTTGTGGAACACGGCAGTTGTCACATGCCCGATTTTATGATGTGGTTTTACATGGTTGTTAAGCAAATCACTGCAGTTGTTAAATGAATCACACACAGGCATTAAGAATATCTGGCTTCCCCCTTTGAATTTACTTGTTGAAAGCTATCTGGGAAGGTTGTAAATGGCAAACACATAGCTCTGGGGCAATGCAAACATTGCAAACATAAATGCTGTTTGCTAAGTACCTGATTTTTATTTCATGTACCGTAATTAAATATATATATAAATAATTATTTTATTACATGATCCTGGGAATGCTGTAACTATCATGTGTGAAGACTGTTATAAGTCAATTTTTTCAGTGCTGTTGTAACATTGCATGGGTGCTAAATTAGTATTTATAAGTCAAGGACTACTTGCATTTGACATCGAAAATAGTGAACATGTTATCTCTAAAATTAAAAACAAATGTTCAAATCAACTTATTAGAAATCCAAAATGCCATAATTGAACCTTTAGAACGACATCATCTAAAAGAACATTTTCATTGTCACTCTAGTGTGAAATGGCTCCTGTTATTATATAAACTATCATATCCCCCAAGTTTCAAAGAAAAAGAGGGTGGCTTTTGTGTGGATTGGAAAGACAGTTTTTGTTTTTTTTACGTAGTCTGCCTTGTCATGCCAATTGGCAGTAGGCCAAGGCCTCAACAGAAAATGGCACGACTAACTGTTCCAAAACATTTATGCTGTGATAACTTGTTATTCTGTTATTCTGCTATGTCCTCCAGTGTTACCTTTGCTATTGGCTTTTCTCAGCCAGTTTTCCAGAATTGTATGTATGAAATATTTACAACATTGCTTCAGAGAGTGTTTGTTTGTTTGTTTGCTTCCTTGTTTCCAAATGGTAGGAGCATAACGGATTTTGCAACAGCCGTAAAAGACAACGTGTGTGTGTGTGTGTGGGTATGCGTTGGATAGGGTGGAAAAATTGGTTGAAATGAATGGGCTTTATTATAGCTGAGGATTTGTGCAATTTAAAAAAATCTTCATTTTTTAAAAGAAAGGCTTCTTTCAAAATAATACAATGTTCTCGATTCTGGATTGATATTTCTTTAAAAGTAGAATTTTTCTTTATGATCTAATTGTTTAACAATGATGTCACAAGCCATAGTTTATGGGCAGTTTGATTGTAAGCAATTTATAGGTCTAACTAGATGATGAGGCAAGGTAAGCAGTAACCTGACACAATATAGGCTGATATCATAGAAAGAAAGTAGAATCTTAGTTATTTTAGTTCATTACATGTAGTCAGTGGTGGATCCTACCGGTTCGGGCCGGTTTGGGCGAACTGGTAGTTCCAACTGGTCCCGGCATTATTTCATTCTATATTGCTGTGTTTTTGGAGCTGTGTACATGCGCGGAAGGCACACTCACATTTCCAGTGCTGGGTGAACTTGCCCTCACTCTGCAAGTAGTCCTTGACTTTTAGTGACCATTCTAAGTTACAATGACACTGAAAAAAGTTGACTTATAACCATTTGTCACACTTAGGATCATTGCAGCATTCCCATGGTCAAGTGATCAGAATTCAAATGCTTGGCAACTGACTCATATTTATGATGGTTTGCAATGTCCTGGGATCATGTGATCCCTTTTGTGACCTTCTGATAAGCAAATTCAATGGGGAAGACAGATGCACTTAACAACTGTGTCCTTAATTTAACAACTGCAGTGATTTACTTAACCACTGTGGCAAGGAATGTTGTAAAATGGGGTAGGTTTTATTTAACAGATGTCTCACTTAACAGAAATTTTGGGCTCGATCGCAGTCAAAAGTTGGACTACCTATATTTGCACGGAAGGAAGAAAGTAGGGAAAGAACCATTTTGAAATGTATGGTTCAGATACCACAATATTTTGATTAATCTTAGCTACTACCCAGCTTGAATAGAGGTGGGGGGTATAGTTTGCTGCTCTGTCACAAACATCAAGGTATCTTAATCTAATCCTATAATTTTATTTCCATTTTATTAGTCTTTCTCTACACAAATATTCAAGAAAAACCTGTTCTGCTTCACCCTAAACAGGTTTTGTAAACACCAAATGATATATAAGTGCCCAATGTTATGTGGATGCTGATATGTGAAGGCGCCAATTTTCCCCTCTTATTTTCTTGTCAGATAACAGATGCCTTCATACTGTAATGTTAATGGCTACTGAACATAGTCCCTAACTGATGACTTGGTGAAGGTCAAATCAATTTTTCTTGATAAATATGATTCGGTGTGGGTTTCCTAGGCAGCCAGTACCGCCCCCAATGCTCCATTTGCAAAATAAATGAAGTGAATGATCACAAGGAGCAGTTCACAAAGCTTACTTAGGATCAAAAGGCAAGTATCATTGGAGTTTCTAAACAAAAGAAGGATTCTTAACTTTGTTTCTGTTGAATGCTTGCTAGTGTTGCAGGAATGACAAGACTCAGAACACAGTCAAAATAGATTTGATTTATTTGCACAAAGTCTACAAAGCTACATGACTTTATGACCTTCTTTATGTCTTGCCTCACTAGGAGCTGCAACTGATTTCTATTTATATGATTTATAAAGCTGCCCTATTGAATTCAGGACTCAGGGTGGTGCACATTTTCAAAAGAGAATATTAAATCTGGGGAAAAACCCAAAATTATACAAAAGATGCTGCAAGCTGCCTAGAGTCACATGACAGTGAGTCGAATGGCATGTAAATTAAATAAATAAAGTTTTACATGCAGATTCTAAGGCAATATAGGGCCTCCCTTTGCAGCTATAACAAAGTAAGAATGAATTATTTGGCACTATCAAGTACACAGTATCCACAGGACCAAAACATGTTGCAATGGTAAACATTTAATTATAGTTATCATAACTGAACATGACTTAGGGCCTCGTATGAAAGTTTGGGAGTTCTAACAACATGCAAAACTGTTTTCTGTTTGTCTATGTTCAAACTACTGTACAGTATATTAGTAAAAATGATACCATCACAAATCACAGTTTAGATAAAGCAACACAGAGGGAAGATTTTTGTTTTGTTTCTTCCATCTTGTTTGTGCTGTCTTGTTTTATCTACTCGTTTTGTTGTGTTTTTAGTGAAATTCCCTGGCCAAAGTGACAGGTGTTAGTAATGGCTCCTAAATAGGCATCAAGAGATCTTGCTTTAGATTGAACAGATAGGTGATCTGGCATCCTAAACTAATGATAGAAAGGTCCCATCTAAGCATCCTTCAACATAGAGATCAGTGTAATACACTGAGAAAGACCTTTAGTCTCAATTAGTTATGTTTTATTTAAATGTAGATTACAAAACAGTTTTAAGCAGTGCAATTCCTGCATTGCAGTGCACTGTTTCTAATAATCCAATAAAAAGTATTTGCATTCCACGCTAAGCATTTTTTTAAATTTTAAACAGTTTTACTCAACATTATTTTATGGTCTGTTACTTTCTGTCCAAGCTCTTCTTGCTGAACTATGAATTTGGCAATTTTACTGTCCCAAAATCAGGTGCCAGACATATAAAATGCAGTTTAAATGGTAACTTGCCTTATAGACTCAGGAAAAGAAACAAATTTGAGGGTGCAATTGCTTTTTCTAAGGGCTCACTTGAATTGAACATCTTAAACCACAACAGACAAGACACACTGATCTAAGTAAAGGCAGTCCTTGACTTGACCACCACAATTGAGCCCAGAATTTATGTTGCTAAATGTGAAATTTTTTAAAGTGAGATTTGCCCCATTTTACGATTTTTTTCCTTACCAAATTTTTTAAGTGAATCACTGCTGCTGTTAAATTAGTAATGATGTTTAAGTGAATCTGTATTTTATTGTTGAGTTTGCTTGTCACAAAAAGTGATCAGATGACTCCTGGACACTGAAACCGCCACAAATATAAACCAATTGCCAAGCATCTGAATTTAAATCACATGATCATAGGGATGCAACAGTGGTCACAAGTATGAAAAATGGGCATAAGTCACTTTTCAATGCCGTTGTAACTTCAGTCACTAAGCTAATCGTTGTAAGGCAAGGACTACCTTTAATAGAACTTGAAGCATTGCCAATTAAGTTCTATTTAATTCTGTTGCTATGAATATGTTTATTTTACTGAGTTTATAAACTCCTCCAACACCAATAACCTCTGAGTTGAGACTTGGGAGTATCAGAAATCAACTTGCCTTTGGGAATTGGTACATGAGGGAAGGACTTCATCTGACAAAAAAAGTTATGTATTGCCATCATAATTGTTTGCATATATCAAATACATCTGAACTATTAAAGTTTGTTGCAGACATCAAAACCAGAAGCACACACAGATGACTAACTCAGCCGGATTCAATAACTTCTTTATAAACACAACAACAGATGAATTTACAATCCCATTAGCAGAGTTCTTCTTCAAGCAGTTACAGACAGCAAAGAACAGTTAGTTTCATTTCCGCAGAGTTCCTAATGGAAGAGTACAGAGTGGAGTGAACCACACCCAGCCTTAAGTGTTAGTTTCGATTCTCTGCACAGACTCAGAAGTGTTTAACTCCTATTGGCTGATGATTTACTTGCTTTGCCTATTCATTGACTGACTTGTTACCACTGGTTCTTCCGATTATGAATATTCTAACATGAACATCCCTATATCCCTATTCTTCAACATCCCTTGAAGAATGCTTATCCAATACAGATTTACACCAATAATTTTAATGGGATTATTTGCTTAACAGCTCAGGATTGTATGTGGGTGAGTTTTGTGTTGTTGTTGTTGTTTTTTGTATTCCTCTCTACATTAGTGGCCCCCAACCTTTTGGGCACCAGGAACTGGTTTCATGGATAGAGGTTTTTCTGCAGACTGGAGAGGGCATGGTTTCACATGCTCCATGCATCCTGTAAATGGGGCTTCACTTGTTTGCGTGGCTTGGTTTCTGGCATGCCGCAAACTGGTGCCAGTCCACAGACTGGGGGTTGGGGACCTCTGCTCTACATAATATGGGATTACTTTTTACAAAATGTGTTTGCATACTATGGATTTTATTGGAATTGCTCTCATTCAAATCGGTTTGTTGCCCGAAAAAGATTCTGTGCATCACATAGCTCTCAAAGTAATCCCTAAGCAACCTGATATAAAATATAATCCATTCCTCAATGGTATGTTTCAGTCTGCCTTACCGACTGTCCCTTGCTAGAATCCCAAGTGCTATAGGAATGCAAACATTCTTCTATTTCCTCCCAGTTACCCTGGGGAAATTAGGCATGCTTGTTTCTGATGCTGCCTGATGCCTTCTCATGCCAAATTATAACTGCAAAAGTGTGCAGAATCAGAAGTCTTTGTTGAGTGCACTGCACAGTTCCACAGTGGGAAGATTCATAAGTTACCTTAAAGACAAAAAAAAATCAAACAAACACACACCTATCTTGTATCCCACTTTGGAAGACCAACACTGTTCAGGTTTTCTGGTTACTGAACTGAGTGAGAAGATCTTGGGAAGATGGATTTTGCTGTACTTTTCCTGTCTTCAAGATCAACCTATTTCCTCCTTTCTTTCCTAAAACATCAGAAGAGTTGAGAAGAGGAAAGAAAGTGGAGAAGTTGAAAAATAGAACGTGTTTCAACCATGGGAAGGTAGGACACTTAATAAAAATGGTCAAAATCAATAATGTCAAAATGGACATTATTATGTCTATGCCAATAATAATAATAAACAAATGTCTGTGCTTTGGAAAAGTAGGTGTAGCCAGGCAGAAGGCCTCTCTCTTGCAAAACTATAGCAAAAGTCATCTTCCCAAGATCTTTTCACTCAGTTAAGGAAGCAGGAAATCTGAAAACTGGTCTCTCCCAAAGTCGAGATGATACTGGTTAGTCAAATGTATCTTCATTAATGTATCTTTTCTTTTATGTACACTGAGAGCCTATGCACCAATGCCAAATTCCTTGTGTGTCCAATCACACTTGGCCAATAAAGGATTCTAATAATTCTAATCTAGTCTTACCTTTAATATCACTTAAGAATATTGCACTGCACAACTGTGCGATGTCTCAACAAAAGCTTCCCAGTGTGCCTTGGTATTCTTCTGTAATCTTGCTTTCTTGCACCTTGGTCCTGGATTCCACCTCAGTCTTGGATCATCTTTGACTCATAGAATCCTTCAATTGTCAGATGTACGACACTTTAACAAATGCTACCAAAACTGATTATTTCTGAGCAAAAATCTCAGATAGTTCTTTCTATCAAGATTTTTTTTAAGATGAAAGGGATGGCTTACATGAATTCAGATGATGGATTATTTCCCATTTAGAGCCAGTAAATCCCTATTTACATTCTAACAGTCATCCCAGAACTAGTACAGGTAATCCTTATGATCTAAATTTGAAGTTCTGATGGTCAGTTCCCACTCCAGTCACATGACGACTGCTTGGCAGCTGGGCTGCATTTATGTCTGTTTCCAGAGTCCCATGGTCATGTAAACATGTTATAAGACAGATTTGCTGAAAGCTGGCATTTTCTTTTATTTTTGGCAAAACGGCACCCATTGGTTTGCTTAATGATGATGTCATTCACTTAAAAACTGTGGTAGCTGTTTAACAACTGCTGCAAAAGCGGTTGTCAAATTGGCTCAGTCATGTGACTGGTTTGCTTTATGACTGTCATGAGTTGCAACCATCATGGGCAGGCTCCATAATGGTTGTAACTTGAGGACTACCTGTCAGGATGTAGGTCTTTGATAATGGAAAAGCTCATAAGTGAATATTGAAATTATGATTTCCTGAATCTTTGTCAGTGTGGAAGTGAATCAAATCTGAAACCCCATCTTCTAATGGAATATGGAGTTTATTACGGGGAAAGAAATTATGGGATAAACTAATAGTAATACAATAGGTATTCTGGTTAATTTTTAAAAATGGAATACGATATGCATTCTTAAAAATGAATGGGTGAATTAGGAAATCGCCAGCTTTGATAAAAGAGTCAAGTTGTGTAGATGGTATTCACCTGTACCATTGTTTTCCTTCCTTTATGTAAAAAGGTGATGCAAGGTACTTGTTTTATCTTCCTATATAAATAAAATTGGTGTCTTGTGTGATTTGGGCTGTCACACATGATTTGTGAATAGCATTTGATCTTCTTGAGGGAAGCCAAATGTTTCCAAAGGCATTTATTGACTTATAAAAACCAGAAGCACGCACAACATTGAAAGATGCAATTTAGCCTGCTTCTTTGTTGTGTATGCTTGAGCTGCCAAAATGCCTACTAGTACTAATTGTATAATATCTACTAATACAGAGCGGGGGTGGCACAATGGTTAGAGTTCAGTATGGCAGACTGCTTCAGCTAACTGCTAGCTGTAGTTCGGCAGTTCAAATCTCACCACCGGCTCAAGGCTGACTCAGCTTTCCATCCTTCCGAGGTGGATAAAATGAGGACGCAGATTGTTGGGGGTGATATGCTGATTCTGTAAACTGCTCAGAGAGGGCTGTAAAAGCACCATGAAGCAGTATATAAGTCTAAATGCTAATGCTATTACTCAGCAATGTTTTAGCTTTTTGCAATGTAGAGTCTTGTTAATGCAAATTGTATGACATGACCTCATTGTGCTTTTTATTTCCCAGTTTAAGGCCTGTGAACTGAATCCACTGATTTATAACAAGAATAATTTATATTGAAATGTGAAGGTTTGGGGGCCAGGGAAAGAGCTACGGCAGGTTATGGATGAATCCCATCCCCTGCAGTCCCTTGATATCCCTTTAGTTTAGTCATTAATGATTTTCTGTGAATGAGGGAAATTTTGTTTGGTTTACAGTTTGACAGAATCTTATGAAATTACTCCAACCAATATATGAACAAGGACAAAATCCATTTGTCAAAATGTTGTAATACCATTCAAGAATTCATATGAAAATATATTAATTGTTGTTTATTTTGCCTTGTCATGCCTCCCTTAAATTTGTCCATACTATTTTTTGCTGTATTCCTATTCCTGCTATAAAAAGACAGTTTGATGTAATGGTTAAGATATCAGGCTAGAATCCAGAAAATTGTGAGTTCTAATCCTATCTTTGGCACAAAGTTAGGTGAGTGAGTAGGATCCAGTTACTTTCTCTAAGCCTCAAGTTTACTCTAGGAAGGAGATTCTACCCCTGTCATATTGATTGCCCGCTAAAGTTCATACATTCTGGGAATATAAAATAAAATGTTTTCTATAACCATAGAAATAGAGGTGAGATTTAGCAGGTTCTGACCAGTTCTGGAGAAACGGTAGTGGGAATTTTGAGTAGCTCAGAGAACCTGTAAATACCACCTCTGACTGCCCCACTCCCATCTATTCTCTGTCTTTTGAGTCCCAGCTGATTGGGAGGGAATGGAGATTTTGCAGTATCCCTCCCCTGCCATGCCCAGCATGCCACGCCTACCAAGCCACACCATACCAAGCCCAGCAAGCCACGCCCACAGAAACGGCATTATTTTTTTTTAATCCCACCATTGCATAGAACTATCTTTCCAGCTGTTGTATGTCTGAGAGTACTAAGCAGAGAGACTTTTAAAAAGAATGCAAATGATACATTTCCAAAAAAAGTAAAGGAAATATTGGAGTTAGTGAAATTCATCTTACAAAGGGTTTGCTCCTTGACCTATGACTATCAGCCTACTATGCCTGCAGCACTGCAACATGCTAGCATGCTGTTTTGGCATCACCTCATTACCATAATATTGGACAAATTATGCTTCTGAATTCAAATTCCACTTGTTTTTCATAGACCAATCGATTTTCATGGGTACTTCCCAGGTTGAAATGTAATGCAGTGAACTATTAGTGTTTTTGTAATTAGTCCATTGTTCTCAGATCAGTAAAAAAAATACCTCTAGGGTTTAACAGTAATGGGAATTATGCAATATTCAATCAAGATACAAGCAATGCTTGTAATTTTATGGCAGCTCCATTAACGGCCTATTATGAGCTCATGTCCATTTCTTCGGAAAACTCTCTCTCTCTCTGTGTATGGGTTTATGTGGGTTTTCTTCTTAGTTTATGCACACATGCATATGCACACATATACAGGTAGTCCTTGACTTTCAACACTTCATTTAGTGACAATTTGAAGTTATAATTATGCTGAAAAAGTGGCTTGTGATCATTCACGTTTTCACACTTAACAACCATTGAAGCATCATTGTAGTCACATGATCAAAATTCAGGTGCTCGGCAACAGACTCATAATTAGGATGGTTGCAGTGTCCTAGTGTCAGGTGACACTTTTTGAGACCTTCTGTCAAGCAAAGACAATGGGGAAACTAGTTCCATTTAACAACTAACTTATCAACTGCAGTGATTCACTTAACAACTGTTTCAAGTAATGTCATAAAACAGGCAAAACTCACTTAACAATTTTTTTTACTTAGCAACATAAATTTTGGGTTCAAATGTGAATAATAATAATAATAATAATAATAATAATAATAACAACAACAACAACAACAACAACAACAACAGAGTTGTAAGGAATCTTAGAGGTCTTCTAGTCCAACCCCTTGCTTAGGCAGGAAACCCTACACTACTTCAGACAAATGATTATCCCACATCATCTTAAAAACTTCCAGGGTTGGAGCATTCACAAGCTATTCCACTGATTAATTGTTCTAACTGTCAGGAATTTTTTCTTTAGTTCTAAGTTACTTCTCCTTATTTAGTTTCCACCCATTGCTTCTTGTTCTAGCTTTCACCATTGAATTTCATTTTGTTAGATAGCACTCAATGTTCTGGTTTGTCAAGATCCTTCTGTATTTTGAGCCTATCTTATGGAGTGTTGGCTATTCCTTCCAGTTTGGTGTCATCTGCAAATTTTATGAGTTCCCCATCTATCCCCTTGACCAAGTCATTGATGAAAATATTGGAGAAAACTGGGCCTAAAACAGAGCCTTGGGGTACTCTACTGCATACACCCCGCCATAGATCCCTCCATGTGGTTGTAACTCCATGTGCTTGCCTACCTACCTACCTATCCACAAACACATCACATATATCATATATGTGCATATGCACCAAAGACAAATTCCTTGTGTGTCCACTCACACTTTGCCAATAAAGAATTCTATTCTGTTCAGTTCTATTCTTCATTCCATTCCATTATCACATATATCATCTCCCCTTCCTCTTAGAATAATTTTATTATGACTAGTGACATACATTGGGAAAAGAACATATTTACAACATGCAGGTGTATAAATGCCTAACTTTTGTATTCAGATAATCATTACTAGTATACAGTACTCTACGTAAAGTCACAAATCTGTATTGCAGCTACTGTTGATGAGGCAGCTGATCTGGCATGTATAACTGAGAGTTGGACAGTCTCTCTCTCTCTCTCTCTCCCCCCACTTCCGGTGTTCCACTCTCTGAGATAGACTCAAGTGGGTTGTGGACTGGGTACTATTCACAAGCCTAGGGCAGGGTGACAGGGTGATACTTGTTATCTGGGAATCCCTAATAACTTTCAGAGGTTCTGGGCTGCAGATAGTTGGCTACAAGACCAACTTTGGTTGAAGTTGGGCCCTAGGGAGGAAGTTAGTCTTTCAGAGCTATTCAACTGTGTTGTTGAGCTGGCAGTGAAGTCTCCAAGACTGATAGTTCTGGGAGACTTTAATTTGCTCTCATATGGTATGGAGTCTGAAGTAAGACTTCCTGGCCACCATGACCCTGACTTAAGTTATTAAGGACCCAGCACACACAGATGGTTACACTAGATTGTGTTTTATCCTGGGATACTTGCAATATGATCTAAACATGGAAGATATTACCATCAGTCCTTGTCATGTTCAAATCACTCTTTGGTTACTTTTAACTTGCTGGTGTTGCCCTGTTCCCTGCTGTGAAGCAGGACCTTTTTAATCAGTCCACCCAAGTAACTGAAGGATCTGAATGGGTATAGAGAGTGCTAGGGAGGAGTTCTGGGGGAATCTGGTAAGTAGTTTGACTGAGGCCTTAATCTCTCTAGAATGAGTGTATGGTGCAGGCCTTCATTTAAATGACCCCTATCTGGTAGCTTCTACCTGTTTTATTTATTCTGCAGGATTCCTTGATTTTCTGAAGAACTTCAGGAAGTGAAATGCAGAGGAGAGACTTATTGAAGACAAAGGCTGGCTGAGAACATGAAATTACAGTTACTTTTCTGCTCTTATCAAATCCCTGGGCAGCAGGTTGATCTATGTTCTACTGAGAAGGGATGGTCCTGAGAATATTTACAAGGTTGTTGTGAGGATTATTAATTTGGTAGATAAAGTTTCTTTAAGTTAGATTCTTAACTGGACAAGTCCTGATGAATTAGCCAAGGCATGATCCATCCTGTTATTTTCTCTGAAAACCTTTTCTTTCCCCTACTATGTTTACTCCTGATATTGTTTTCAGGCTCAGTAAAAACAAAGATATTTGTTTTTAATTTGCATGCTGCCAAGGTCTGTGTTGCATTGAGTAGCCAATCAATCTAAATTTTCTATTGATTTCTATTGATTTAAATTATCTCTCTATCTATGCTTGGGGAAAAAGGAACTAGTTAAGTATTGAATTTTCCCCCAAAAAATCAACATTGTAATGAAATCAGGGAAGTCTGCCTTTTAGCATTTGAATACTATAGTTAATAAATTTTGGATGGGTGAAGTTATGAATTGCTGCTATTTACTTTTGGCAATTAATTAGAGATGGCCTAAGGAAGTAGGAAAAGAAAAAGACAGGGATGCATGCAGCTTACCCAACAAAAGGATTGTATTCTGTGGCATCTTTCCATTCTCAACTACCTCTTTGATCCAGAAAAATGGAATAAGGAGAGATTATTTACTTTTTATATGACAGCAGGAGAAAATCAGAGCCTCTAAGGCTTAGAAAACCCAGACTGTTTTCCCTTAGCCCAACCTACTACGTTAAGAATTGAAATGAGGAATGATCTCCTATATAGCATATAATATAGTAAAAACATTGAATTGAATACTTTTATTTGGCCAAGTGTGATTACACACAAGGTATTTGTGTCTGGTGCAGAAGCTTCCAGTGTACAGTGATACCTCGTCTTACAAACCCCTCGTCATACAATCTTTTCGAGATACAAACCCGGGGTTTAAGATTTTTTTGCCTCTTCCAAACTTTTTTCACCTTACAAACCCAAGCCGCCGCCACTGGGATGCCCCGCCTCCAGACTTCTGTTGCCAGCGAAGCGCCCGTTTTTGCATTGCTGTGATTTCGCTGAGGCTCCCCTCTACGGGAAACACCACCTCCGGACTTCCATGTTTTTGCGATGCTGCAGGGGAATCCCAGCAGCGCAAAAACAGGCACTTCGCTGGCAATGGAAGTCCGGAGGTGGGGTTTCCCAGCGAGGGGAGCCTCAGCGAAATTGCAGCATCTCAAAAACACGAAAGTCCTCAAAACCCCACCTCCGGACTTCCGTGTTTTTGCAACTTCCCTGCAGCATCACAAAACACGGAAGTCCGGAGGTGGGGTTTCCCATGGAGGGAGCCTCAGGGGAA